>NW_026623899.1:128515-321844 GCF_030028575.1 Malurus melanocephalus | reverse complement strand
CTATTCTATTCTATTCTATTCTATTCTATTCTATTCTATTCTATTCTATTCTATTCTATTCTATTCTATTCTATTCTATTCCATTCCATTCCATTCCATTCCATTCCATTCCATTCCATCTTTCAAATATTAATACAATGTTGATAAATACATCTACCACAACAGATAAAGACAAAAGCAAACCTATTCCACTGTTAAGACACCATTGTTATGGAATTTTTCTGCAGAGGGTGTAGAGTGTGACCTGGTACTGTGACTTTCCTAAAAGCATGGGAAACTAAAGATGGGTGTAAGCCAGGTATTTTCTTCTTTATGCAGCAGTGAAAGCTCCAAGTTGTCAGGAGTTGGCCAGATCTGTGCAGATGGAAGATTTCTCCATGAGGGATGAAAAATTATGTCCTGAGACAGCTTTCAGTCACAAAAGTTGACTGCCAGGGACAACTTGCATTTAATCCAAATTTTCAGCTGCTCAAATGTTCACAGGGGACTGAAGTCATCTGAACTGCTCATGTCTAAGCTGAAAAGTTGAATATCTGGATACTAGAGCTGGGCTGACCCTGTAGGCCTAACATGGTCATTTTCATCAGCTGCATCTTTTTGTTTTCCTCGTGTACCTGTTACTTGTCTCTAACTTCAGTGSAAAGCTGCTTGCCTAGAAAYACCAGCATGGACAGGACTTCACARAAAGTGAAATTACTCTTAAATCACTCAAATTTATAGTGAAATATGCTAGATAACCAGAATTGGAACCGTGATATGGATGTGTGTTTCCATCATCATTTTTCCTACCTCCGTTTCTAACCACACAGATCAGTCTGATGTTCATAAAACCAGGAAACAAAATGCAAGAGTGTGTCCTTGGATGCATCCCCATGGATCCTGAGTTCAGCTGCTGGTGCCAAATGGGTTCTGTGCACAGCACCCCATCCAGCTCTGCCAAGACATTTCTTGCTCCCCACTACTTTATGATGTCACTTGGAGCAAAACTCATCTCAGTATCCTTCTTTTATGCTGGTAACTGTGTTGTGAAGCTGAAATAAAAGCAGCAGTACCCTGGCTTCTCAGCTGGTGTAAAAAGGAGAGCTGCATCAGTTTGTGCCAGCTGAGGATGTGGTTCAAGCTGTTTGGTTTTGCTTTTCCCTGCAAGCTGTTTGCTGCAATCTCAAGGAGGCTGGAAAAGTCTTAACATCAGCCAGTTGGGGGCAGGAGGGAAAAATCCCTGAAAATTTAATATAGTTGCAGAGCACTTTTTGTTTTTTCCATTAGCTGATATTCTCAGGTTACCAGACAGGAATTCATTGTACTTCTCCACATTTGCTGCTATTGAAACAGGAGATTGAAAGATTTGAGAATAAATGGCCAGGCTGAAAACTCAGGAAAAAAAAACTCACTGAAAACAGTGCTGGGGTTTGGGTTAGGGCCCTTACCATGAGAGGGCTGATTTAGGCACCTATTTCCTGGTCCTCAGCAATGAGATCAGGAAGTGCAGGAAATTCATTGTCCTGAGCTTGCCACTGCTGGCTTGCTCCAGCAGCCATCCATCACACAAGGGACTGACAGGCTCAAACTGTCCATGTCAATCTGCAGCTGCCTTTAATCACACACAGATTTGTGAGACACCCCCCTCGCCCCCTGTGGAGATCTAGAAGCTGTGCTTTGTTTTGCCTTGACATACATTTTTCCATTGAGGATGAAGAAGTATGAGTCCTATTAGGCTGCAGTGCAGCTGAGAAGCAGAAGGGGTAAAGCTCTGTCTGAAAATGGAGGAAATGATGATGTAATTTCGAACCGTTAAGGACTGGAGGAATTAAAAGCTTTGGAGCAGGATTTGGAAAGTCTCTGGTGTTGTGTACAGTGGGGTTGTATCTCCTGCCTCCCCATCTGGACACAGAGGAGCTTTTTTACCTGTTTACAGGTTTGGGGGTTGTTGTTGTAGCTGTGCTGCTCACGAAGCACTGTGGCACTTAATGCTCCATCATCGTTTCCATCACAAACCCTCCTTTCCCCTGAGGGACCTCAGCATCACAGTCAATATTTGCTGCAGGGCAAAGCTTGCCCCTCAAACCTGATCTCCAGCCTAAGAGCAGCAGGGGCATGAGGCAGGATCAGGCTTGGAACATTTCCACTTTCTAGTAACATTACACTTACCTCATTTGTTAAAATGAGCGTTTCCAGCCATCATCAACAGCCCCAGATGATCCAGGGCTGATGCTCCTTTTCCACGTGTTCAGACAGCTCCCTGTCCAGTCTGTGTGAGGATTTATTTGGTTTGGTGGTGGGACACAGCTCCTGGGTGATCCTGGCCAGGCAGGTCCCATTCCAGGGGCTGTGTGACACCTCTGCAGGCTCAGCAGCTCCCTGGCTCTCCTTTCCACTCCATCTGCTGCTCTCAGATGCTCCAGGCAGGGGCTGCTTTTCCTCAGCCTCCCCTCAGCTGCTCTGCTCTTCCAAGACAGGTCCAAGAGAAGAGGGGTGAAGTCATTGTGGAAATCACATGAGACACAGAGGAGTCCTTGCAGCGCTGTCTTTCAGAATTTCAGTGGTTTTTGGGGGGTCTCACCAGCTGTTTCCATTAAGAGAAGAAATTCACTTCAGTTATTTTTCAAAGTTAATGATCAAAACCTCTTTATGAACTCAAATCCTCTTTCTTAACCAAATCTAGTTCCTCTGAGCAGAGCAGAAATCAAATTATATGTGGGGACAACACCTGCAATCAGCTCTCACCCATATTCTCTGTCCCTTTTGGTGTTTTTTCTCTCTAAATTGGGCTCTACTCACAGCTCTGGCTGCAGCTCAGCTCTGTTGGTTTCTTCTCTATTTTCTCTCACTGCTCCTCTCATATCCAGACACACAATCAAGCCAGTACTCTCTCAGAAACATTTTTCTGTCAGGTTTATAGTGAAATTGAATTTCTCAGTGACAGATATGTCCATATCAAATACAAGACAGGGATATCAAGCTAAGAATGAGCCAGCAAATGGCAAGAAATAAATTACTTCTTAATCTCCAAGAACAGAAGTGGTATTTTGACAGGTGTTCTTGCCATGCTTTAAAGGAAAATCAGACTCCCTGAATGCTCAAAACACATGGAAAGTAAGTATACATGCAAAAAAAATGGCCATATCCCCTAGTAAAAACCTGACTGAGAAATACCTGCATTGCAGATGTATTTTCAAAGCCTGCTCTGTAATTACTCTGCTATATGGGAACACAGCATGAAGTTGTGGTCTGCTCCCATTAGTTTTAATCACAAAGCAAGCAAATAAAATCAGCTATTCGGGCATGCTGAAATAACATTAAGGGCCTGATAAATTTGCAAGTGCAATCACAGTTGCAAATCAGAAGATATTTACAATTTAAAGACCATCAGCTCAATTCAAGAGGCTTCCAAAGATCTGATTCCTAATCTGTCTCCAAAGTCAGAATAATTAGGGTGTTAAATGCTCTGATAACAACTTTCTCGAGTTCCTTATCTGAATAGAAATAGCACAGGGACTGTCTCACTCAGGAGACCATAAATCAAGAGTGAAATGACAGTTTTAGTGGATGCTCTGGGATTTATTTCAGCTGAGGACCTGGCCATGCCACGATGACATACAAGCTGGCCATAAAGACAGTGCTAAATGAATCTTTAAAAGGTTAAAAGAGATCCAGTTTACTTTCAGAAGAGGTCAGTGATTTACAGGATTCATATTCCTGTGTTGTTTTTATGATGATTATTTTATGACAAGGTTCATCCGGGGTCAGTTGAGATTCCAGGGCTCCCTGCAGCTGAGCTGTGCCTGATACGAGGCTGAATGTGAGGAAGGGAAGTCATTTCCATCCATCCCATGCCTGGGAATACATTTCTGCTGGAGCCTGGAGTGCTGTTCTGTAGGGAACACTGTGCAGCAGCCAGGCAGGGCTGGGGACAACTTTTCACAGCAGCTTTCAAAGGTCCCAACAGGAGCATTTTGAAGTTCCAAAAAAGAAGAATTTTCAGCAGCACAAAACACTCTTGGTAGGTCCATCCTGCTTGGTTTTGAGGCACAACTCTGTGCTGATAGAAAACAAGCCTGTGTAAGCTAGAGGGCAGCTTCTGGACATTAAAACAACCCATGTTTTAATAAAGATGATCACCAGATTCATGTGAATCAAAGCAGAAATGTGGGATAATGTCCAGAAGCTGCTCTCTGGCTTACACAGGCTTGTTTTCTAYCARCAMAGAGTTGTGTGRCACTAGTACCCACATGGGYATGGTATTCTCYTTTGGAAAGGCCAGAAAAACACAACTGACCAGAAGAAAAACACTGAGCCAAGTCCAAAAGTCCTCTTTGCTCAAAAATAATCCACAAAGACAGAGCTCTGTCGAGGGATCACAAGCTGTAGATCTCAGCAAAGCTGAAATAATGTGGCAAAGCATTTTCATAGGCTGCCCCACTGCATGCAGTTAGGGAAGAAATACACAAGCTAACCCAGTGTTAACCCAGTGTTGCTTTCCAGTGGCCAAGAACCAGGGAAAAGCACAGTTTTAACTCATTTTCTCTTTCTCTCTCTGGTCCCTCCTCAGATTAATTACTGGCAGCCATCCAGCAGAAGATTCAGCACTCAGGCTGAGCTCTGCAGCCTTTCCCACATCTACTGTGCTCACAGCAGGTACCAGAAAAAATGGTGGAAAAGTACCTCAAGATACTTTTGACACTTTGAGAAGCGTCTCAAGAGACCTTGAAATAAGTGATGTTTTTACAATTCTAAGCAGCAGTTGACTGGGAGGTCGAAAACTAAAAATAACAACATGGTTTCCCAAAACTTATTTTTAATCCTGTCACCTGGAAAGATGTACTGCAACATTACTTAGTCCTTATGCCTGGAAAGAGTTTGGTCCCTGAGTCCTGACAGACAGGTGGAGTTCTGCCATCAAACCTGGGAGAAAGTTTCCCTTCAATTCCAGATGCACAAAATTAAATCCGTGGGTTCTGGTCAGCGTTGCCATTGCTGGCTTTTTGTTTAAAAGGGCTTTTTCCCATTGTTTTTCCAAGGACCTGCCCAAAAATGTTTCCATCCAAACCACCATCGTGCAAGACTCCAGCAGAGGAGCAAAGAACAATAGCACACGAGGTTCCAAGTTCAATAGTAATTTCAAGGATTTCAGCTGTTACAGTTAATTAGTGGGAGTTTCTCTCAGGCCTCCTTTTCTTAACCCCTGACAGACGAGGCTCAGAAAAATGCTGGTTAGGAGGGCAAAGAGGTCAAAAGACCTGGGGTTTTAGCAGATATTAATAATTAAGAAAGTAAAACTGAAAAAATGGGAAGTGTTTTTAAGTGAAAATTTCAGATAAAATGAGATTGTAATTTCTATTTCCACTTTTGCTAAAGAAAGAGGCATGAGACTGAAGGGTGGGGTCAGAATCTGGATTTTGGGCAGGGCTATTTTGGAAGGCTGAAGACAGTCCAATTGTTGCTCTAGGGCAAGCACTTCCCAACTTTAGAGTATTTAAAAAAATTATGATCCTGATGTGAAATCTGTGGCAAAGAAAAATCATCATATGGTGCCACTGCAGAAAAAACTCTGGAGTTCTGCTTCCTCACAGGAAAATCCCTTGGCACACCTTCCTTTCAAAATATGGGGGTGGGGGTAGATAATACAAGACTGAAAGCCAGAAAATGGGGAAACCTGATGATCCCAAACACTTTCCTCCTGCCTCCATGTCCCATGAGTGGGAACGGTGTCACAGATGGGAACAGACCAAAACTGGGGATTGTCCTGCAGGACACAACAGGAATCAATTCAAAATATCTGCATTTTGGTGTTACCTGAGATACATCATCTGTAGCTGCTGGTGGTGTTCCTAAGACTTTTGGGGTAAATCCTCCAGTGCAGGTTCAGAGAAAAGGAGAGGCCCTCACATTCACAGAGAATGCTTGTCACAGTCCCTTGGTGACAGCTCAGCATTTGGTAAGAATGAGGGGGCAGGCTGACAGCAAGAGGGGATCTTTGGGCTAATTACCTGGAATAATTTGCCTGCAGGTGCTGTGCAGGTGGTCTGAGCCCTTTGGTGCTGACCTGGGAAAAGCCATGGGAATCCTTCATCTGCCACTGCTCCCATCTGACCTGCAAAAAAAAATCTGATGCTGAAAAAAAACCAGATTCCACATATCAGTTATCAGTTATCAGTTTAGAGTTGTTTTGAAAGAGGAGGGAAAATTTGATGTTGCTTTAAGGTTTTACTCTGTGCATTTTAGCAGCTTTGCTCCGTGTCAGCTTTAAAATAAGTGGAGAACTTCCTGGCAGATCAGAAGATAATTCACCAGCTAAACCTTGCAGGCATTTCAAAACCAAACCAAAACACACATTCTTTCCTGAGGCTGGCCAGGCACCAGTGGGAGCCACCCCCTCCTGAACAGCTGCCCTCTGATGTTTTAAAATATTCTGGGATTTTAGTTAGCCAGTCACAAACTCTCGTGAAATGTGCTCAAATTCTTCTTCTCCAGGCCACTGACTTGAGGGTGACTGTGACTGCATTAAGGTTTTACAGCTATTTACCAGCTCTTTAAGTGCAATTTTGAAGATGTACAAATCCTGTGAGTCACAATAATTTATATCTTGGATTATCAGTAAAATCTAATTTCTGAAAACAAATTTTAAAATTTGTGACACCATTCTGTGCTTTGACAGTCAGGAACATGCCATGGAATAAGGTTACTGGTTTATGCTACCTGCTCTATTGGTTTCTAAAATCAGACACAAACCTGTGATCAGTGCACGCATTTCTCAATGCTGCATGAGCAGTGCTTGGTTTAATCACAAAAAAACCAATTATAATCTTTCCCAGGAAACTATTGGCTGAGACTCAATATAAACTAATCCCAAATTTACCAAGAATCTAAAGGCTTCCCTCACATGCTCAGGGGCAAGCTTCTGGGTGGGGGGTTAGAAAAATATTTCCTGAGGAGTTGTCAGTCAGAATGCAAAAGATTCCCTTATAAACCTGGCATGGACTGAGGAGATGAATCACCCTCTGTGAATTTTCGGGTAAAAAAAAATTCAAAGTATTCTTGAAGACTACTTGAAAATTCACTTTTTACACAGTTGTCCTCCATTATCAAAAGCTGAAGTGCAACAAAGCGGTACAGAAAAGGATCAAAAGAAATGACTTTTCAAAGAAGAAGGGAGCAGGAATACTGAAACCAAAGGAATCCCAGGCTGTTCAGCATATCTGAAATTCACATTCCTGCACTACAACTGGAAACCTCTTGTACCCTAAAAGAAACCCTTATTTTAGCACCCTTTTTGTGATGCAAGGGGCACCTTGTGCACACAAGAGGTGATGGATTTTTAAGTTCTGTGGAGAGGAGCTGAGAGCAAATGGGTTTTGCTTTTGCCCCAGTGAAGGACAATTCTGTAGCATGCAAATTTTTTTAATAATAAATACATGGAGAGCCATAACTGCTGTGTGTGCACCCATGGGTGTCTCATCACCTCCCTCAATCTGAAGGTTTTGAGGTGTTTCCACGAGGAGGATAAATCTGCTGAGCTGTGGTCAGATGCCATTTTACTGCCATTCTGTTTATTTTTAGGAAATGCAAACCGATCCCCGTGTGCCAGGACACGATGGGATTGAGCAGCAGGAGGCTGCTCCTTTGCTGCCCCAAACCTTTTGTTCTTTGTTCCTCTTCAGGATGTGCCTCATGTTTGCTTTATCCCTCGCTGTTCTTGCCCACTCTGCTCTATCAAATAGCATCAGCCTCTTTATTATAGGAAATAGAAATGTCCTGGGAATGTCTCCATATCCCTCCAAACTCACAATTCCATTTTTAATCTGTCCTGTGCTCTGCTCTGGTGGTTTTGGTTTTTTGTTTTTTTTTTTTTTGGTTTTTTTTTTATTTTTCAGCTGCCACTAAATAAAGGAGCTGTTTCACTGGAGAAGGGAAGGCAGCAGTGACACCACCACCAACCTGAGACCAAACACGCTCTGTGGGAGGTGTTTTCCAGGGGGACAGCATCCCATCTTCTCCTGCCTCTTGCTGGGTCCACACCCAGCAGAACAAAGGACCGTGGACAGGTTACAAGTGGCACAGCCATGATCAGGATAATTTCACACCCCTTTGTGTCATGATGTTTTCACACCACCAGCTCAGTCTGAACTCTCTCCTGKACAAACCTCCTGGGGGAATTTTAATCTTCCTGCCTGTTTTTGTTACATCTGTCTTTTGAGAGAGTCCCTGAGGAATATTTATTCTTTCTTTGGAATTTGYTGTCTCTTTCATAAACTCTTTCTATAAAAAGAGTATCCTCTAAAAACATATCCAGAACAGAACTCCTTCCAGTTTCCAATTCTATTTTATTCCTGAGCAGTTTATACCCAGTTGTTTCCATGCTGTGGCTATTCCTTAACTTGAGTAACTCTTTTCCATCCCTGGTGTTCTCCCCCACAATGTGTGAAAGGTAATTTCTTTCAGGGTTCCTCACATTTCTTTCAGTTTCAGATGGGCTGCTTTGAGCTTATCACAAACCACTTTTGAACAGTTTATGAGTTCTCCTTCGAAGACTTTGGATGCATCAGGATATCAGGTACCTACAACACACTGGACAAATGACACATACCACCAGACCCTTATTATCAGTGGGTGGTGCATTTTCAAGCTGAAAGCCACCTCTTTAAATGAGCACAAGCCTTTTCTTGCTCTGAGGGCAGGGTTTTTATGCTTTTATCTTCCTGCCTTTTGTATCCAYCACTAATTTTCCAGACCTAGTAAGAAAAGCCCATCTGAATTCTTAACACCATCTCCATGCAAGCGATATCCAGCATTTAAAATGATTGAATTTAATTTTCCAGCATTCACTCAGAGACTGGTGCTGACATCCTTTTCCATGGTATGAATTGGATGAGGGTCAGGGCTTGAGTGACCTTTACCCAAGGTGTCCCTGCCCATCACAGGGGGGGTAGGAACTGGCTGACCTTTAAGGCCCCTTCCAACCCAAATCATCCCATGACTTCAGGTTTAATTATGCTTCGTTAATCCATCTTCTCAGCAGCACATAAAGCCTCTTCTTCTGTTGCTTGTAAGTGGAGTGATTGCTTAATGAGCCAATTTCTGCCAGTACCTGGATCAGTTTTAACACCTGTGCCTCTATGAGACCTGAAAACAGACCTTGGTTCCCTTTCAGAAATTGTCCCACACTATTGTTTTCCCCGTTTAGAGGCACTGCCCAAGGACAATTTTGAGAACTAACTCACTTTCTCTGCAACCCTTTGCCCCTGCACACACACATCTCTGAAAGCCATGTTTTGCAGTCATTCCTTGCTTTTTAATGCCTTGCTGTTGATCAGAAATGCTCAGTAGATGAATGGGATTCCACATATGATCCACAAAAGCTCAGGTTTTTTTTTCCCTGAACTTCTCTGCGGGTCCCAACCATGCTGTTCTTTTCTCCATGACCTGACTCTTCAGCTTTGTGCCACCTCCCCTCTCCCCTTCTCCCTGTTGGGGGAGAAGCTTCTATTGGGCACTTCTGAAATTCTATTCCAGATTATTTTATATGATTTAAGGCTTTTTCTACAGCCAGGATTAATTTTTCTTTCTTAAATTGCAAAGTGAAAGAGTGTAAGAGACCTTTTCCTCATCCTTTGTAAGCCAACTCAATTTTTCTTGTTTCATGGGGATTGAGCAAACTTTTGAGTCACTGGCCACCAAGTGTCACCTCTCAGCAGCACTGCTGCTTTGCTTGCACATCCATTTGTACTACTGCTCCTTTTGCATATTCCTCTGCAAAATCCACTAGGAACAGCTGCAGAGACCAGGACTGTTCTGTGAGCCCTTTCCAGAGCCCCTTGGAGTGGCTTTTTCTGCTTTTTTTCTTTGGTTGACACTGAATGTCAAATCCTACTTGTGAATTTATGCATCCTGGAAAGCTCCACTGTGCCAGGAACACACATTTCCTCTTCCTTTCAAGGAAGGCTTCTCTATCCTTTCAAGTAGGGCATTTCCTTTCTTCCACTTCAGGTTCTGACTCTTCCCAAAACAGCTTGGCTTAGTGGCTGGTGCCCAATTCTTTATCAAGGACTTGTACAAACTCTAGGTAATTCAGCTTTTTTTTTCTCTTCCTCTCAGTCTGGCAGTAAATCTTGCAGCAGCACCAAAGCTGGACTGTTCAGGTCCATATTTACAACCCCAAATCTGTGTCCATTATTCCCAGTCAACCTTTCAGATTGTGATGTTAAGCTAAGCAGAAAGACCTTTGAGAAGCCTTCCCCTCCCAGTGCAATTCTGCATTATTTGAGGGGAAAAAAAAACCCCAACTCTCCTTTATTCACACTGCTCTGAAAAATACTACAAATGGGTACAGAAAAATGCTACAAATGTCTTGGTCTAGCCAAATTTTCTACCTCTTACATCAAGAAAGCTGACTTGGCTGTCCTCTGTGACCCTTCTGTCACCTTAGCCAAGCAATTTTTCAACTCCTCAGAAGCACTTGCAGAATCAGGAATTAATTTGCTGCATCATCACCTTCTTCATTCATCTAGCACTACGTAACTGGAGCAATATGAGAAAAGACATCAGTCCTTTTTTTTTTTTTAGATCATATTTTTAGCCTTTTGCAGGTTACATGACTCTATTCTTAGACTAAATAACTAAACAAATAACTTCACTCACCTTCTGCTGGTCAGTCCTGACAGCAGGAGCTCTGTTGGAGGAGATGGATGCAGTCTGGGATGGGAAGTGAGAGCACAGGGCAGCCTCTCATCCTCCATCCCAGGACTCTTTGAGCTGAAGGGGAAGGTCAGGGACACCTTYCACCAGACCAGGCTGCTCCAAACCCATCCAGCCTGGCCTTGAACACTGCCAGGGAAGGGRCWGGAAARGGCTCCACAGCTTCTCTGGGCAGCTGGTTCTAGTGCTGGACTACCCAAACWGCAGGAATTTCTTCCCAATATCCAATCCAGTCCTGCCCTCTGTCAGTTTGAATCCATTYCCCCTTGCCCTGACACTCCATGCCCTTGKCCAAAGTCCCTCTCCAGCTCTCTTCAGGTACTGAAATGCCACAAGGAGGTAAAGCAGATATTGTAAAGGTAAAGGGGCTGGACTTCAGCCTCTCTCTTYATGCAGAATTAAGGATTTTCTGGTTTAGAGCCATTTTTTCCCATGTAGCACCTTGCTTGAAAATCTTTCATGTCCTTTCCTCCTTTGAGRCACAATCCAAGCACTGCTCACCTTGTTCACTTTGCTCTTTTCATTTTGGGAGCCAATGGCCCTGCAGAAGCTTTGCAGGGTGCCGAGGCCCTCCCTGTTCCTGCCACAGGTGACCTCTTACAGACCATAAAAAAAAAAAAAAATACATAAAATCAGTGCAAAGGCAGGGGACACTTTAGAATTGAACCCCCTTAAACAGCTTTCCTGGCTCCRTTTTACAAAATCTGAGTCACCCTGGCTCAAACTGGGAGGAATCACTGCTCAAACCTGCAGAGATATTATCTGCCTTGAAATGCTCTGGAAAACTGTCAGCTTTATTTGGAAAAGTGAGATCTGCTATGATAAGATTTGAGATAAACAAGACCTCGATTTACTGGAAGGAGAGAAGGGTCCTGAACACTTTTGCTCTCCAGATTAAGTTCTGCCATGTCTCTGTGTCACCCCGGGGGGCTGCTGGAACCTCAGACATTCCATACCTGATTCCAGACACCCCACAATGTCCACTTCCCCAAGGGCTAAACCTCTCTTTCACCTATGGATGATGACCAGTGATACCTGCAWGGATGCACAGCCCTTTTCCATGGCTTCCCACAGGGATCAGTGCCCCAGCACTGAGCTCAGGCTGAGGAGGGCTCAGAGAATGCAGATATTTCCTTTACCAGGCATAGGCTGTCACARCCCTGTGGCCAGAGCTCCTCCCTCGGTTTCTGGCACATGGGATGGGATGAGAGCCAGACCATCAGGTCACATGCTGGGATAAAGGACATTTTGTGTCTTCCAGCAGGGACAGGGCTGGAGTCAGAGTGGACCTTCTCCTGGGACACCTTTGACCATGAAGGATTTGTTGGTGGCACAACTTCATTGTCCCCAAAAGCACAATGCCACCACCCTGCTCTTTTTTGGGGAGCCCAAACCCCAATGGCCCCCAGTAGGGTTTTAGTGCTGGGTCCAGGGGACAGGACAGACCCCATGGCTGTGCTGTGACAGCAGGAAAGTCACCCTGGGCAGGCAGGGCTGGGAGATGAGAGGTGGCTGTGCCTACAAGAGCCATCAGCATTGGTTTTTCCTGCAGAAGATCAGCAAGGTGCCACCACATTCACRAAGTCACCACTGACACAGGACCTGGCATTTCCTCAAAGATGAGCAGAAGTTTGGAGATCAAAGGTATTTTTYATTCCTGAGCATTTCTATCCTACCTACTGAGGTTCTTCGATTGCATTCTGCAAGAATAAGGCAAGATGGAAAAGTGGTGGAAAAAAAAACTCTCCTCAACTTGACACAATTTTTTACCATTTGCCAGAGAATGGTTACAACCCCCTTAAAATATGAGTTCTCTTCATTATAGAAATACTTTTTTTATTCCTTTAAAAGCCAACGGAATGCGGACAATGAACAATTTCACATTTAGAAGCCAACTTTTCATCAGGGTTTATCCTTTTGATTTGGAAACTGGCTCATTTAAGMTGGAAAAATTCTGTGAAATGTTGCAATAAAAAAGGCTCTATTTTTGCATTAGCAGAAATATGCACACACAGAAACCCAGGCGCTACAAAAAGCGAGCAAACAAAGGAGTGCCCAGCCCAAAAGCTGCAAACTGCAAATTTCTTATTCTGAGCACAAAGCCCACATAGATCCTTGCCATTTCTAATAATAATAATAATAATAATGCATCCTGCTACCCAACAGCACAACATTCCCACCAGGCAGGGCAGCTTTCCCTGCGAAAYATAATTTAGTGGATGTGGCTTCAGCTGCCTAAATGTCATCTCAGTCTGTTGCAATCTGCTGTAAACTCTCAAGATACGAGTCATATGTCACAAATCACAACAGTTTCTGGGTTTGCTCWAGGACTAAAATGTTCCTGGGCAAAAACAATTCAATAAGGAAGAAACTCTACCCTCTGGTTTTTAATGCAGAAGTAGCTTTCCACTGATTTTTTTTTCCCCTTTTTTTGCCTACTTCTGTACATGTCCTTTGACTTTATAAATCAGATCCATCCCAGTCCCATCAATCTGATATGGGAGTATCTTCATAAAATCATGGGATAGCCTGAGTTGGAAGGGATCCACAAGGGTCATTGAAGTCCAACTCCCAAATCTTGCTTTTGCAAACTGAGGGGGAAAGAAAAAAGGAGAATCCAAAYCCAGGATAAGCTGCTGGCCAAAGCAGCTCAGATTTTCCATCTCATCTGCAGCTGAGACATGAAAAGCACAGGTTAGGACTGGGCAGCAGCCTCCAACAGCAGAAGCCCTGTTTTTGGCAATCTTCTTCTCAAAGTTTCTGTGTGTGACTCAATTTATGGGCTTTTAGACCAAATATAGTAAAACCAGGTATGAGAAGGATACATTTAGACTGAATCAAAGTCTGAGGGAAGGGTAGGATTTTTATATCCCACAAATACTTGCTGGCAGATATTTATAGAGCATGACTGCATGAACTTTGATCCACAGTCAAGGAGTGGGATGAGTTACATGAATTCAATGYCGTGAGCTCAACATAATTTCCTTTCAACACCATGGCCAAATTGTCTTGATTTTCACACCTGTAAAATGGGGATAACACTTATCCCTTTCACAGGGGATAATGTTATAAACATTAGTTTAAATATTTGGAGAAGCACCGACTTTGTACTGTAAAATAACTTCACCTGTACTTGCTGTGCTGCACAGGAGGCGCTGAAATTGAACCCAGGAAAGTGAGGGAGAAAGGAAGCATAATTTCCTGTCRGAATGAGGTACTCTGACTAAGAATATAAACCCGAGGGACCTTGGGAGGAAAGGGTTTTGCAGCCTGTTCTCCCCCTTTCACCATTATGCCCATGCAATGCCATCAGCAAAGACATTCTTCCTTTACCCAGGGAGGAGGGAGAATGCAGTCCTTCCACCTAAAATCAATTTTCCTTAGATTCCAGAGCAGCTCTGTTGCCCTGTGCCAGCCACTCTCTCCCATCCCATGTGCCCATGCTGTACTCAGTTGTCCCCTCTGGTTGCAGAATAAATTAGAGGAGCCACTGTGGTACAGCTGAGAAAGCAATGGAAAATCCAGCCAGGAAGCTTTTTCTTCTTGATTTCTGTGAAGTTCCCCACACTTGGCAAGCTCTGCAAACTCAGTAGTGGGAACTGAAAAGGAAAAACCATCACGTACCATTTTTCTGTGCCTTGCAACAGCGAAATAAATCAAGAGATGAAACAGCAAGACATCTGTGATACAAGATTTTTTTGTGAATGTTTAAAGCATTTAATCTCTGTTCTTCTGGCTCCCAGTTCTGGTTGCTGGGACATTATTATTTTACCTATTTTGTAAGGTATAATGACTTACATCTCAAGAATTTTCTGGCAGCGTTGCGTATTCCCCTTTGCACGACTTGGATAAATCTCCCTAACACCACTCATCTGTCCCATTTTCAGGTTTATCATCTGAAAATCTTCCACGTGACACCAGTGAAGTCCCTATTGTCACCAGTGGGGCCAGCTGTGCTACCTCATTATTTTCACCCTTTTGCTGCCTCTCAGAGCTGGGCTGGGTGTGTCTGAGCCACAGTCACTGCTCAGGCAGGACAACAGGCTCGAGCTGAGCTTCCCATCACCACCACAGTCCTGTTCCTCCCCACACTGGGCCATAGGACATCCCCTTTCCCATCTCTTCATGTGGAATGATAACAAGGAGCATGGCTTAGGTAAGTGTGGGGGTCCTGGGGAGCCCCCACAGACCCAGTGTGAACCTGGGGTTCCACCATCAGCCCCGGGTGGGTCACACAGGGGGGACTGACCCAGGGTGAAAGAGGGGTCAGCAAACAGCCCAGCAGRGATTTGCAGATTGATGGAAGACCTGAAAATAGACCTGGCAGCATCTCTTTATCCAGTACCTCCCTCTGTCTCCAAACCTGGCTTTCCCAGGGGTCGTGCAGGCACCTCTGCCCCTGCAGGTCTCCGCTGTGCCTGTTGTTAGATCTTGGCTACAGCAGCTTAATTCTCATTAAATAGACAAATTCCTTTTTATCTTCTTCCAAAACAAGGAGCTCAAGTCTTACAACAACATCTCCTAGGAACTTTCTGCTCTCATTTGGGGCACACACATTTCTTTCTAGCGAAAGGAAAATTTCCCAATAACTTTCTTCTGCTGCCAGGCGCCGAGGCAAGGCAGCATCGTGCCACTCCCTCATCATTTCCTAAGAGACTTGCACATCACTTTATTCAGGGCTGTACCCTCTGCTTTTATTTTCCTTTTCTCATCCCAGCCTGTCTGCTTGAATGCATTCAAAGATGTAAGAAAAAAAAATCCCTCTTGGGACAGTCTGTCCCACGCTGCACCCACGGCCATAAAACCTCGGTGGCCACACTACTGGTTCTTATCAGCCATCACACCTTCAAGCACGGAAGGTGTGCCTAATATTAGCCAGGAAACGTCGTGGAGAAGACCTGGACTTTTTCAGCTCATGGGTATTAATAACTTCCTATGTTTGCAGACAGCCCATAGGAAATGCAGCCTGACTCATCTACCCCGTAATTAGATGAACTCCCCGAAAAAGTGCAGGTGGCTGCACCACAAAGGCACATTAGCCAGGGTGCAGAATGTGCTCCTGACCAAAGGGCAGATAACAGCARCTATAATTTCCTCCACTGATATAATATAAAGAAAGCAGTATTTCTGACAGATTTGGCATATGGCTGAGGTTGGAAAGTCAAGCAGTCGTTTTCTTTCTCTGTCTTATCTCACTCAAGGGAAATCTGTAATAWGAACAAAGYCTTGATTTATTTTTTACACTCTGGYATATTACKGGAAAATAATTACAAAGCAAAATTTCATGAAAAACAGAAGATATTCAGGCCTATTTGCTGTATGTTATACCTAGACTGTGATTCTTACCAAAGATATTYGTTTCCTGAGTTCTTTTCTGCTGCCAAGCTCAGCCATATATCACTTTTATGTATCTGAAGGCCATGGTGTAATGCAATATGAAGCTAYGAATGGGATAAAGTTACATATTCTCCATTGATTTTCCATTGTATCCATTATCTTTAATGCTGRAACGCAGGTTAGTGCGAGTGCCGGAAGCCTCTGCACCTCCGTGCTGGCTGCTGCCCTGTGAAAACCATCCCTGGGGGGCAGATAAAATCAGCTGCAAGCTGCAGAGAGGAGACAGGAGTTCCCCAAAGTGTCCAGCTTAATGGGGGAGCAGTAGGAAAGAGGGAGGGAGAAGGTAAACTCGGGGACAGGGACACGAGAGAGGCTGGGAGGAAACCAGAGAAGGGCTGGAAGGGAAGGCAGAGGAAGGAAAAGAGGGAGAGGAAGGGAGCAGGACAGACCTACTGCAAGTAGGTGGAAAATTCCTTTTTGCATGCTTAACAAAGGAGGAAAAGAAAGAGATTTGTGGTCCGTGATGCTGCAGCAAAGCCCCTCCAGCACCATGCAGGAGAGCAGCAAAGCAGCAGCCAAGGGTGTTCCAGTGCCATTGCTCCCCACTCCCAGATCTTGTGGAAGGCAAGCTGAGGGTTCAGCTGCTCCCCCACGGGTCTGGACGGGCAGGGAGGGTGTTCCCAGGCAGCAGTGGAGCTGGCCACCACGGCAGATCAAGCACAGGCTGGTGAGCAGGACAGGAGGATGCAGCTGGATGGGGAAAGCAGGATGCTCCGGAGGCTCGTCRCCCAGCTGGGCCCAATTGCACCGGGACTAGATGTTAACACTAACTCTCTAACAAGCTTCTCAAATCACATTTTTAAGGCCRTGTGTTAACAGAAAACAACTGTTCAAATTTAGCAAGTTCCAGCAGCACTTTCACCCTTGTTCCGTCTGGGCCGCAGGAGTACGGAACGCCACCGCCACTTCATTTTTCATCCCTCTCACAAAGGGGCAGAGCTGTTACTCATGTRAGTGCTTGCCTGGGACGATCCCACGCAAGCAACACCAGCAGGATTTCTCCATGTGTGACTAACAGCTCCTCCTGGGAGGCCAGAGCTTCCCATGGGGGAGGTARAGGACCCCCCATTTTCTGTAATCTTAACTCTGCAGTCACCACTGCTGCTGCTGTGAAGTGCTTTCAAGATGAAAATCCTTCTGCAGGACAGGTGACCTGCTCGTCTCCATCTGGCCTTTACTGTTCTGGCTACTCTTGTTGACATCTGTAACTAATTTGTGAYGGATGAAACAGAGCTGTGACCAATMCAAAAAATCTTTATTAAAACCCTGCCAGGTTAATCAGCAGGCATTCCTCAGGAATGCTGCTTAGGAGGAGCCAGCTCTGAGWAATTCCATGGGACATTTCTGGAAGGAGCATCTCATCCCAGCTTACCCTGAAACACATCAGCCATGGACAAGGCACCTCGTGTCACCTACAACCCTGGGGACAGAACTTAGGGACCTTTGTGAAACTTTTCCTTCAGTTGTTTCACCTGGCAGAGAAGAGGCTCATGGTGACATGGAGCACCTTTCCAACTGGTTCAAGAAAAATCTGGTACCCGGTTTAGTGCGAGCTGAGCTCGTGTGTGTACGTGCATGTGCTGCACAGCAGGACCCCTTTTCTCATTTAAACAGCCAATTAAAGCCCACTTTGGCACTTAGCACATGACATCARCTTGCAGTACTTAAGCTGCCTAGCACAGTGTGAATTTAATTTGATAAAGGGGCAACTAATAAAGATCTTGGAAGGCTGGTTAAAGTTCATTAAGMCTTTCCTTTCAAGGTATACTTGCCTCCAGTGCAAAAGCTYGCATCYATTTTTTTTTTTTTCTTTAAARYTGTGYTATATCCTGCCACCAGAAAAAGGTGCCTGTGTCACATCCCGACAGGGTATATTTAAAGTCTCACTGTCAAAGTCATGGCAGGCCTTGGTTCTTTGCCCAGGAATGTGCAGAAAGAAAAATAAAAGCCCTTTTCCCTGAGTGTGGGGCGAGGAGTGCGGTGTGTGTTGGTGCAGGCTCCTGGGAGGGGAACGGGCTTCTGTCACACTGAGCTGCATTCATCCTCCTTCTCCTGAGCCATCCGTGATTCCAGATGGATTTCATAAACAGATGAGGAGGCTCCTCTGAGTTCACTGGCTTAATGAAGCCCGTATGGCTGACTCATGTAATAAGTATTTAATCATGTTGATGAAAATCGTTCTAAAAACTTCCACCACACACAGAGCCGCTCCCCGAGCAGCCGTGGGGCTGATAACACCACGGCACAGCCGAGGCACCTCCGTTCTCCACAGCCTCTCCAAGTGCTTGCCTTGACTTTCACTGAGGATTTACAAATGTGTGCCTGCATTGTGCATTGCCACCCTCCAACAAGGGCCCCTTCATCTTTGAAAACGCTCCTCAAATCACCCACCAAAGTGCCACAAAAGGAATTTTTTTTAAGYCCCACATTCCCCATGCAGCTGTTCCAGAGGTCGCTCAAGGGTTAACACTTSGGTGTTTATATCTTCTTATTAGTTTCTGTTTGTGCTCACCAATGTCCATGCCTTAAAAATTTGCTGAGCTYAAGTGGTGTCCCTTTGTAAACAGAGAAATGCCACAAAACCTTGCAAATACTGAGTCATCTTGGGTGGAAATTGTTATTCTTGTCAGCAAAAGTCCTTATCAGCGCCAAGAAGGATACGGGCCTTCACCACTCCAAGGTATGGACCTAAATGAACATGTGTAAGACCATGATAATGTAATCCACACAATTTTTTTTTAATTTTAAGCTAGCTCAGAAAAGTCAGAGTTGCTCCTCGATTCAAGTTGGATTCAAGTTCATGTTTGTCCTTTTACAACTGGCTCCTCAGTGTTCAGCAGCAACATTCTTCTGAGAGCGCTGAGGAAAGGAAGATGAGCCCCACACTGCCTTGCCACTGACAGAGAGAGGAACCCCTTGTTTTAGCTCCATGAAATTTTGGGAATCAGTCCAAATTTGTTGAATTAGGTTTAATTTTAAATGTTGTGGGCAAGACCAAGTGAGGAGGTTTGATTCATAAGATAATATTTTCCAAAYTGTAGAAATATTGAAATCAGGTGTGCTTGCAGTATGTCACCAGTTCCATGACCCATCCTCAGGTCATGGGATGGGCTGCTGACATCCTGACACGGAAAATTATTTTCTGCCACGAAACCAGACGAAACTTCCACTTTGTGTCATTAACTGTGAGCTTCCTTTTGTAAGCAAATTATTTTCCAAATCACTGAAATGTAGCACCGCGTTCACGGCTTCAGAAAGTGGGTTTATTTAAATTTCTCTCACTAAATTTTAAAATAGCCTTTTTTTTTTTTATTTTTTTCCCACTTCTAAACATGCTTTGRTGCTTGGTGTTTAAGTCTTCAAAACTGGGAAGTCTTTGAGATTGGAAGGTCTTGAAGACTGGGAAATCTTCTGGTTGACTTTGACTCGTATTGCTCTGGCACCATGATTTACACAGCTCCAAGTAATGGGAGCATTATGTTTTTTAGAGGCTCGATAACAAAATTAGAGTCACTTTACACAAGTGCTTCATCCTACCATTCATGAGCTTACGAATTTTGCAACATCAGGACCAGACTCTGAAAGCACAGGAATTCTGTATCTCACTTTAGAGCACCCAATGAAGATGCCATTGTGACCCTTCACAAGAGCACCTTAAACAGAAAAGCACTGAACAGTGGAGAAAGTCTCAATTTCCTCAGTTATGACATCAAACCCCAGAGCTAAAGGACACCAAAGAGAGGGTTTAATGCCTATAAATCTTGCAGTGTGAACTGATTCATGACTCAGACAAAGTGCCCAGACCCCTAAGTCGGGAGAACAACCCTTTAAAATACAGTTTGCTACTATTGCTGGAAACTTTAACCTGCTGCCTTCACACTCAGGAAGGTTTAAGCTGCAAATGGCAGGAGAGGATTTATGTGTTCCTCTGAACAAAATACATCAGGGTAGGAAAACTTGACCCGACAGTTCTGAGAYGTGCCTGCCGTAAATAACCAATTGATTGGCTGGGCTGCAAAGCCATTAGCAGRCGTGGGGAGCCTGCTGAGACTCAGACACCGTGTAAAATGCTGGAGGTGCCAGCAAAATGGATACAGCAATCAGCTACGTGGTCACCTTCCAGCAGAACTGCTCCAGAGGGCTCATGAAAAATGGAGCAGCTTTTATCTCCCTCATTCCACAGCGTCCTGGAAGGGGGTTGTGTGTGGGATCCAGTCTGTCGTGGGCCAAGAGGGAAGAGAAGAGAGATAAAATGACCACCTTGTGCTTGAGCAGTAAATCATCTGGAGGAGCAGAAGTATTTCAAATGAGGTTGGAGATCATGCCTTGACAGTTTGCAGATGAGTCTTTTCTGCTGTAAATTACCACAGCTGCCAAGTGGCCCTGGTAGGTCTGAGCCAGCACAGCTTTCCACCCCCAGAAAAGTGGCAGCAGTTACAGAAGAAGGGAATTTGATGACTCAGGTCACAGACTGTCAGGACAGACGGCCAGAGGCTGTTTTACCCTCTGAGGATGGGTCATTTTTACCTTTTCCCTTCCCAAAGAACACATGGGATGTTCCCATCTTCACTCCCACTGCTGCAGCCACAGTTTCTGGACGTGGGTTGATCTTTTTGTGCTGTCCCACTCTGATGGCAAGGGAAAAGGTAAGAGCAGTGGGAGTCCCCTGGAGCAATGCCTACCAAGTCTTTCATGCTGGAGAAGTGCAGGCAGTAGGAACAGAGTAGACATGATGCTGGTCTTCTCCAGTCATTCATTTACATTATTTGAGACATGCACGTTGCAAATGAGCAGGAATCTGGGTGTAAATGGATCCATAAACAGCATGGTGATGAAGCAGAGCCAGCTCCTCAGGGAGGCTGTGCTTCAGGCACCAACATTGTCCCAAAGATGGGACCTTGTTTCTGTATCAAACATGAGATGGGAAGTGWTGAATGGCAGGTGAAGGATAGGAAGGAAGAATGTGGGTATGTGAAATTCCATTCAGCCTGACCCTGCTCAGAGTCTCAAGTGCTTTCCACACTCAAGGAGATCAAGGACCAGATCCTGTGGTGGGTCTCTCCTCTGTCCTGGTGCTGCCACCACTCAAATCCATTGCCTGTTTCAGACCCAGAGGATTTCTCCACTATGTAGGACTCAGTTTCTTTTCTTTTTTTAGGTTAGATTCAACAGTTGGACGTCTTTTTTCTCTCCAAGGAGCAGAGCCCTTCAAGGGAAGAATTGCTTRCAAATAATAGAATTGTTTCCAAATTATTGTATTTACACAATATGCAAATGTGCATTGATCAAGTACTGACATGCTGCTGCACAGGTGGTTTCCTGGTGGCTCCTAAAACATCAGAAATGGTGAAAACCAGGAACAGATTCAGCTGCTTACAGGAATCTGGGCCATTCCTATGAACTACAAACCTGTACATGTGTGACTGAACTTTGAGTGTCACTAGCTAAACTCAGGTTATATTTTAACACTCTGCTAACCCAGTAATTCCCCCCATTTTAATGTCACAAGAGATTATTGATCCCCATCCCTGGAAGTGTTCAAGGCCAGGCTGGATTGGGCTTTCAACCTGGTCTAGTGCAAGGTCTCCTGAATTTTGTATCTGGAAAACACAGAGGAAAATGCTGCCATATACTTTTAATTTATTCTCCTTTTTCCACCTTTTTGTTGTTCTTTTTTGAACTGAAATCAGCTTTAGGAAGGGATTGGCAGCAAGAAACTGTTGGGATCTCACTTTTGTTTTGCAGGTAGTAGCACCTTGGAATTTGTGGACTCGTATAAACTAGGGCAATAAAAATTATCATCTTTGGAAAAAGAAGGACCTCAGCAGCACCTCATCTCTGACAGGAGACAGTAATAAATGCTTTGGAAACAAGTATCAGAAAGGGAAAAGTAGTGGTCCCATGCACCCAACCCAGTTTAGGGGAGGTAGTTTAGGGTCTTTAGAAGACAGCGGCTGTATCCAAATGTTCTGCAGTGAACAGGCACTGTTTGTGCTCTTTTCCAAGAACCTGTGTAATCCTATCCTTGGAAAGCTGTAGCCACCACAATACCACCAGTGAGGTGTTCTGCAGTGCCATGAAATCTGTTAGAAAAGGAAGCAGTGGGGCAGGTACCCATCTCTTCTCTCTGGTCACCAGTGCCAGGACCCAAGGGAAAGGCTGGAGCTGTGTCAGAGGAGGTTTAGGTTGGATATTAGGGAAAGGGTCTTCAGGCTCCCTGGGGAAGTGATCACAGCACCAGCCTGATAGAGCTTAAGAAGTGTTTGGACAACATTCTCAGGCACATGGTGTGATTTTTGGGGTGTCCTGTGCCAGGAGTTGGATTCCATGGTCCCCRTAAGCTCCTTCCAGCCCAGGGTGTGTCATGATTTTACAACAGTTCCTTTTGCTGCCTTTAACTTTTCTGTCAGGCAGGTGCTTTAGGCACCATTTAGTCCTGGTTTTATGGGATAAAGTGGATAACGGCTCCATATTCACTCCTTAACTACTGAGGGCTCAATCCACATCCCCTCCTTGCTCACTTCTCTCCAAGAATCTCACTCTCTTTGAACTGCCCAGTTTTTGGAAGTCTAACACAAGATTTTGGACAAGTGTTTTGCTACAGGAGAGAAAGTGCTTGCTTTTGGAAGTGTCATTTTAGTGCACACAGCACAAATGTTTATAAATACAYACCTGCACACTGACAGGGCACTTGTCAAAACACATTCAAAAGATACCTATGTTCTTTCATGTATTACATACTCAGAGTGAAAATAACCAGCTATATTTAACCCAGATCCAAGCCCAGACTAAATTATTTCAAAGGTCAATTAAAGAACAGAAAATCTCACTAGCTAAGAGATAAAAAACTCCCATTCATCTGCAGTTCCAAGAGTTTTCACAGAACCAAAGCACAGGATGAGAAACTGCAATTWAGTACCATTTCATACAAAAATCATTGACAACTCCAAGTTTCTATACCTGCCAAGACCTGAATTCAGATGACTGCATTTGGCCTACAGCAGTTGATGGAAACTCCATCACTCACCACACTGATGTAGTTGTTTGGAAACCAACGGCTCTTGGCAGAGAAAACACATTTCAGCTTCTGTTGAATGACTGCACATATGAGGAGCAGGAGATGAGACAGACCAATAGCCAGTGATCAAATTCAGATTATGTTTTGGCTGGGGCTTAAAGTTCAGGTCTGAGGCCAAGTGGAGGCTAGGATTTAGCCTGCAATGTAATCCTGAAATCACATGGGCTCTTCTCCTCAGGTGCTGGACTCGGCTGCAGGGACCGGGGGTGTTTTCTCCCTTGCACTGGTGAGTCTGTCGGTTTGGCAGGAGCTGCTGTTCTCGCTGCATTCCTGTTCTTCAGCCCTGTGTGAGTCAGTTCTGGAAAACTCTTATTCAACCACAACTGGAAAAGAAAGAGAGAAAAAAAAAAACCCAAGCCAAAACCCACAGATCAAATCTGTAGGACGGGTTAGAACCACAGAGCCCAGTATTTTACCCTGACAGCCTGGATGATCTCAGCACAGACATAACCACAAACAGCCCAAGGAAGMACTCGGGGAGCTGAGCCCCTGCTTCCATCCCCCAGCCCCCAACCAAGAGAGCAATGAATGCAGCCAGCCAAATCCCTGAAGAAACTCTGGGATTTGTTCTCTCTGGCTGATTAGGAAAGCTGTTTCCAGAACTTTAAGTCAACACCTTCCTTCAACCTCAGAACACCTCCTTGGGTAAACATAATCACCTTCCAGGTTTGGGCCTTACTCAGAACGAGATCACTCCACACAGGAATCGTATTTAGCACAGGTCACGGTTTAAAACATCATCAGAAATATCTGCGAGGGCGTTCGTGTTTCAGCTTTGCCATCAGCCCTAAGGTGAGAACACCCTGGTGTGGATTTGCGATGCGCACCAGAACGTTTGTGCAATAATGAATGATGGCCCAGCTCCATTTCTTGTGCAGTCTGCAACTTCCCGACGTGTCTGACACACTGGGAACCCACGCACAACGGTGATGGAAAACTTGGAAAGCAAAKGGACGTGAAGAAAAGCTCTTGGTGTAATTTTACAGTGTGTGAAAGACTTAAAGCAAGAAACATGACCAGATGCCACAAGGAAACTACTTCCAATTAGTTCTGCTTTGTGTTATACCTGCTGATGAAAAATAAAAACAAATTCATTCTGTCAACAGCTCTATCTATAGCATAATCCTTAAATGAACTCATCCGTCAAACTGGTCTCCTCTGGCAAAACATATTACAATCCTTGGTTCTCAGCTGTGGGAATCAATCATCTGTTTCCCAAACCCATTGGTCAACATCTTAAGAACCCAATATATTTTTATTGCGCTGAACAAGCCAGTCACAGGGCACCAACCTCACCACACCACCTATGTACAAARGCCTCATGCATTAGCGAATTCAGCAATTCCAGGGGAGCTACTCCCCTGTCAAGGTTACATAGCAAACGTGCCTGACCTGGAATAAAAGCAAAGCTCAGCCTTTTTGCCCCAATAGTGTCCATGGGATGTGGAGTGGTGTGACACAGATTGCCCAGAGAAGCTGTAGATGTCCTATCCCTGGAAGTGTTCCAGAGCAGTTTGGAATGGGGCTTGGAGCAACCTGGTCT
This sequence comes from Malurus melanocephalus, assembly GCF_030028575.1. NCBI lineage: Eukaryota > Metazoa > Chordata > Aves > Passeriformes > Maluridae > Malurus > Malurus melanocephalus. Next base: position 297,134 of record NW_026623899.1, on the reverse strand, counting down.
AGTGGAAGGTGTCCCTGCCCATGGCAAAGGATTTGGATTGAAATGAGCATTGATGTCCCTTCTAACTCAGACAATTCTGTGACACAAATTGTGCTTTGCATGAGACACATCAGGATGGAATGGTCRGAGAACAACTTCAGTCATGGTTACCAAAGATTGAAATGTGGCCTCAAAGTCATTCTTGAAATCCCATTTCCCAGCAAGACTCACTCGTGCTGTGAGCAGACACTTATGGAATTGGTGCTCTTGGCCTCAAAATATTGGCTGACAAAAAAATAAAGTAAAAGTGAAATATAAACCGAGGTGTTTCTTGCAGAGGCATTGGCTTAGACAGGCAAACTGCAGCAGTCGTTTCACCTAAGGCAACCTTATGAAAGCTCATTAYTTAGCTGTATTTTAACTAATGAAGTGGCAATTACAATGAAATTCACTGGGAATCCCTCAAAATAATTTATGACTCCAGTGCAGACAACTAAGGAATTTTGAGCAAAGCAGACATATCAAGGACACCCTGGTCTTACTGTTTGAACAGTAGTACCAGCTACTCTTGGCATTGCAGGAGCAGCAATATCTGACTGATATTGGCTCAAGATAAACTTCCATCATTTCCCATGGACTCCAGTTCCCTGGGATAYTTGAGAAATGTTTGTTTCTGGGTTTGAAATGTTTTGATGCAAGTCTTTACAAGAAGCCAAACCTTTCAGAAAGTTCTGGGTAACATTTCCCTGAATCCTGGGGTGCAAGCAAAACAGGAGAGGACTCTTCCCACCCCCAAGAAGATCTTACAGAGGTCTGTTATTGCTCAGCTTGGATCAACAGGAGAAGTGCACAGACAAGTAACTCAGAAAACACTGCTGACGCTGACCAAGTGATGAGATTTTAAGGGGAAAAAAAAGAGCATTTTACTCACATTTTTAACAATATTAAGAGTTTATGAAAAGGCTGGGCTACCAGCAGGTTGGAGAAAAGAAAGGTGTGTCCACAGTGTGGCAATCTACCTTTTCCTGGATGGAGAATGACCACAGCCAAACTCAAGGGAACTGTGTGCCCAWTCCAGCAGGTGCTACACCTCCATCACAAGGAAACATTGACACTGGAACATTGGTGTGCACAGATATCAATAAATCTCACTGCAGAAAGCAGCAAAGGCAACAGGACCCACAGCTTGGTGTGTGGATTGGCTGCTCAAACATGTCTACCCAGGGCCCCCAGACCCATCAGTCCTGGTGCTGGCCTGGCAGCCTGAGGAGGAGGAGTAGCAAGAGAGGAATTTGAGCTGAAATCAAAGCCAGACATCCCCAAAGAACAAAGCCGTGGCTCTGGACATGCGTACACCAGGGGAATCTTGGGGCAGATAGGTGCCTGGCACACAGAGACAGATAGGGAATTTTGTCAGCCAAACATCTYCTGTACCCATTCCCTTGGGAGGGAAGAAGAGATGCTAGCAGAGCTGGCCAAAAAACAAAGTGAACGAGTCATGGAYCACTGGAGAGGCAAATAATCCCTGTGCAGCAAACAAAGTCAAGTTTGAGGAACAAAACCTCGTGGCTGGCAGGCGGTGGCTGCTGAGGGCACAAAACCAGCCCCTGGAGAGTAACCTGGTGTTCACCTTCCCTAAACCCAAAACCAGCCCTCSCAAATCCCCTGGCATCACTGTGGGGAAGCAGCCTTGGTATCTTCCCTCTGCTTCCAAGAACAGCTTGGAWAAAGAAGAGGGCAGGTGCTGAGTGTGTCACTGTGGTGCCAGCCAGGAGCAGAGCTCCATGGGCGTCTGGTGAGCCCAGCCCAAGCCAAGGGATGGCTTTGGTGTGRCCTGGGATCACCCATTGGGTTCCCTGGGCATGAACTGTCCTCCCAGCCCCAGGTATTTTCTCCTGCTCTGCTTTAAATGATGGAGGGGCTGGGGGTTCTCCCCAGCAAGAGATGGCACTGMAGAGACCTCACCCTCACTGTTGGGACATTTGTTCTCCTGATCCCTGCATCCTGCTGTCCTTGGGGAGCTGCCCTGAACACTTGTGCCCTTCACATCCTCGGGATGGTGACCGCCCCAGGCCCAGCACCRAGACAAGCTATAAATACTCCTTCCATCCTTCCCCCATCACTCAATCCCCTGGCACCCCAGCAGTGGTCACAGCCTCTGTGGACCAGCCCACAGCCCCGGGGCCAGCGTGGGGGCACCAGCTGCTTCCCCCTCCCAGCGGGATGCCCGCGGATGCTCCAAGCCCCAGGGGTGGCGGGGCATCCCACAGGCTCTCCCAGAGGCACCGGCAGATTAGCGGCTCTATTTTTCAAGCTGATCCCCTCTCACCCCCTCCGACTTCATTCAACTTACAAAGAATTTAARAGAACTTGGCAGGACAAGCAGGATCTAAATATAAACCCCGGTGGCCATTTCGTCAAACGAGCCCCGATGAGCAAATGGYCTCTGTACCTGGAATGCGGGTTCATGGAAGTGACAGGTCAGCAAAGCAGCTGCCTCTTTCCTCCCAGCACAATGGGGATAGCAGAGATGCCATCAGCACGAGTTTTTTCCTACCCTGCTGTGCACTAGAAAAACTATTCTTGGAACATTATGGAGCAGGGGAGTAAAAATAGATATGCAGGTTCAGCATATGACYGTCTTCACTCCTTGTGATTCCACCTTGTTTTGCAGAGAATAGAAGGAGATGCAGTTGTGCCACCCTGTAAAAYTCTGTGCTGGCTCAGCAGCTCCTGGTAATGACAATTGCTGCTTTCCAGGCTTGTTTTAGAAATCCTTCCAGCAACCTGGGTGTCTCTGCAGTGTCAATTAAACTAGAAAAGATGAGTTTTTAACCAGACTAGCCAGGGTGGGAAAGGTCAAAAACTTGCTGAAACAGCTTCAGGTGAAGCTCGGTTTTGCTTATCACTGTTGGCAGCAACGAACATTCACCAGTGGTGAAGGAATTTGGGAGTAAGGTTTGTCTTGCTCCAGGATCTCCTCTTGAGGAGCCATCCCCAAGCCCCACACGTGTCCCCACTGCCACAGCTGCTTGCCAAAGCTTTTTGGCTCAGTGAAGTTCAGTAGACACCAAACCAGCTGGAGCTGTTGGGATGTACCAGAAGCCCTGTGGCTGCTCTGCCCACGCAATATGCCCATCTCAGAGCACTGTGATGGCCAACTTCGTCTGCTCCCAGAGGAGTGACAGTGGTTAAATAATCCCAAAGTTAATGCTGGTGGAATCATTTCAGTGATGCAGACTGGCACTGGGAGCATCTCCCACCCACTGAGCCACCCCTTGTGGCATTTTTAGATCCTTGGGGACAGGCAAGTGTTTATGGCCAGCTCAGAAGGGGCTGAGTGACAGGCTTTGACCTCAGGCTCTCCTCTCCAGGATGGCTCCAGGATGGGCCACCACAATGGGACTGTCATGTGGGGTGAGGACAAGCCTGGCAATGTTCACAGGGAGGCACAGGCAGCTGAGACACAGAGGGTGACAGAGCAGAGGGTGACAGAGCAGAGGGTGTCCCCCTGCCAACCCCACAGACCCTCTGCACAGCAGGGAGGGTGCCACATGCTTTGGAATGGACACTTTAATACACATTGGCAAAACAACAGAGCTCCAAGAGACAACCCAAAAAATCTTTCCCCACCTTGGTCCTCCTCCTCTCCACTCAGCCACTTTCCTTGTTCCCTGGGGAATGGAAGGRCCAGGGAATTTCTGTGCCTTGGTGATCTTTAGACTTGGCCTCCCTGCAGCTGCAGCAACCTAAAGCAGTTCTGTGGCTGCTCCAGAACCAGCTTGGTTGTGTCAGAGCCCAGCCCAGCAAGAGGAAGCCCCTCTTTAGGGCCTGGATCCTGAAAATTCCAGCATCATTGAAAGCCTCTGGCATTTGGCTCCTAAACACTTCCTGAGCCACAGGGGGTCACCAGGAAAGGGGACTGACCCTGACCTGCTCATGCCCTTTATCATCACTCAAAGCCCCTGRGCTGGAACAGGACAACAAAGCTTTTAAATTCACCAAATTACCAACAAAACCTCACATATAACACCCATTGGACCCTGCTTTTTTCAACCTTTTCAGTCAAGAACGTTCCCTCTGTGTYACAGAAAGGGACTTCAATCCTCAGCTTCCCAAGAGGTCATTTAACAGCAAGCTGGAGGGAGCAGAGAGATGACAAGGAATTTTAATAGAAGGCAAATTAAACTCTTTACAAGTCACTTCCAAACTGATTTATATAGCCAAGGTTGCTCCACTGCACTTTTCACAGAMGAAAAGTCCCCTAAGAAAACACCTTCAAAGGACTGATCCAACTCTCCTTGAAACCAGGAGAGGCAAATCATGCAAGTCAAAGCTGGGGGTAAAAGGTTCACAAAACCCTCAAACCACTCAAAATCCCCATTCAGCAGATCGTGCCACAGCTCCCTGAATCCCAGATGCTGAAGCCTAATGGATAATGCTGAGCTACAAAAACATGAATGTACGTGGAGTTTCTTTATTCTCAGCATTATGACTCAATTTTGTAGAATTAACCTTCACTTCAAAGCAAGGAATTTTGTTTGGCCTCTCCCGGGAGCCCTAAACCCCTTGTGTTTGTATTCCACCCCTGCAGCAGGAGCAAGGGGTGGCAGGGAAGTGCTAAAACCAAATGTTTCCCCCTTTGCAGCACGCTGGAGAATGTGCAGCGACACCTCAGCTCAAAGGGAACGGCCTTGTTTAGACAAGCCATGGCAAACATGAGGCACAGGYCCTGGAGGAATGGCTTCAAGGGCTGGAAGAAGGTGGAATATCGACTTTTATAATTTTTGGGTGGAAAAAAAAGATCTATCCATGGTTTCCGCAGAGTTTCAGCCTGATGTTTTGCATCCTCTGGGGAAATGTCATTCTTTGGCTTCCAACCCACCACACTGAACTGTCAGATTAAGGAATGGCAAGACTGATGTCTTTGGCTAACCAGGCCAAGACAATGACTCTCCACCATCACTGGAGTAATCTCCCCTTGGAAAAGAACCAGATGAATGTTCCCTTTGGTGACATGATTTCAGAAGATACAACTTGTAAACAGCAACGGAAACTGTTCCAGAAAATACCAAAAGGAAAACTGCACAATTTCAAAAATTTTTGAGCTGGCTCCAACGGTGACACTGATGAGCACTAAAAATGACTGTATCCATGCAGCTCCTTGTCCCACTGTGGCTTCCAGGGAGCACCCAGACTTTATGGGGTCCACCTTGTTGTGGGATAGGGTGAGACATGGGCCTTTCTCTCTAATCCCATTAGAGATCACTTGCATAAAGCCTGGCTGCCTTTGATGGTATTACTGGTTGTGTAACAGCTGAGACAGCTCTTGCTCATCCCTACCTCATGCACTTTTTGATCCTTAGAAAGTACTGTGGTGACTGCTAGCAAACCCAAAGTGCCACGAGAATCGCTCTGGTTCCACTTCACTGGTCTCTATGCCTACCAAATCCAGAGTAGGCCATTTTCATGTGACAGGGTTAATGAATAAATATCAAATTTATTTTTTRTAAGGGCTCAGCTCTTCACCTTTCCATCCCACCAGTGCCTGGCAAGTTGCTGYCTGCAAGCAGGACACCAACATGCASCWGATTCTGCCTCACTGCTCAGGCTCTTCAGAGCTTTGTGCCAGAGGGTCAAATATTGATTTTTATATTTGGAGAAAGAGAAGYGGATTGTAGCAGTGTGAACAGAGAAGTGAATAAACCCCATGTATTCAGTCACCTTTCTCTTTAACAAGGATGGAAGGTGTTCATCAAAACCGGGAGCAAAACACTAAACATGTGTCCCATGAGCCATCTCAGTGCCAGACCTGTAGGAAGCTGTAAAACAGAGGCTCCTTAACCCCTTCCTACATGAGATTCACAGCCACAAGCTGCACAAACCCAGCTGGGGAAATGCTACACTAAAGCCTCCCTTTCAGCCCAAAGCACAGTGAAACAGCAGAGTGTGACCGAAGGTAAAAACAAGGCCTGAGATTTTCATGGCCCTCAACTCCAGCCTGACAGGCTCTGTGCTGTTATAACCACATCTCAAATCTTTTCTCCATCCCTGCGTGTAAATCCCACTATCAAGTGGAGCTACCTGRGAGGGCGGGGAGAAGGGGCTCCCAGGAACACTGTCTCACTTTGGTCTGCAGAGCRGTGAGACGGGCTCCTGAAAGGCAACAGACTGGAACAACCGCCCCGAGCTTCCAGGGCTCGTTAACTCTCCTTGGCCAGRTCTGTGATTTGCTACATGATGCGTGCAGCAGGAATTTCCAGCCTGTCTCCAGAGAAGTAGTCCTGCATCCCTGGCTGATCAGCCACAGCACCAACCTCTCTGTTCCATTGCAGATACCCAGCGACTTCGATTAAATCATGCCTGAAATCTGMAATGTAAATCAGGTGGGGAAGGCATTAATGGCAGCAATGTAAAGGCTCAGTGCAAACCTTCCCAAAATGAACTGTCCTGACCTTCACTGGGCTGACAATAAAAGTGTGACATCATGTGCAAAYGAGCTTTAAATTCAAACCAGGTGYCRGGAGCTGCCTGGCGTCACAGGGCTGTAGTGCAAACCACTGATGTGTRAGCAGGGATGCTGGGGGCAGGAGAAAGGCTGAGGACAGGACACACTCAGCAACAGAACAGGACAGAATTCTGCACTGCGCTTGAAAACACCAGGGTTTGTGTTCTTTACAGCCAGTTCCACTTGAGGCAAGCACCGTTAAGTAAACAGGGTTGTTGATATTCATTTCCAGGTGTGTGAGCACTCCCATAGCTCTGGAGACAAGCCAGCAACACAATAATGAGGGTTTTATCCATGTTTGCTTATTCTCAGGACTCCCTTAGACACTGCAAAAAGCTCGGAGCTGCACTTACAGGACACAGCTATTGGAGAGCACTGTGATTTAGTCAGAGAGCACATCCATGGTCCAGAGCTCCTCCTGGTCAGCCATCATTCCTCTCGCTGCTACCCACTAACAAAATACCCTGTCACCCTGACCAACCCTCTCCTTATTGCACAAGAAGTCCCTTCCCAAGGGGTCTCCACAAGTTTTCCACCCTGTTCTGCACTAACAGGCCAGCTGGTCACCCTGTCCACACATCCCAGAGGCAGTGATGGCACAGAGCTGTGCAGCCTCTGAGATAAATTCTGCTGGCTTGTGTTTATGGGGGGATCAGATCAGCACAAAAGAGGCCGGTTTGCTGTCTATGAACTGATACCTGGGAGGACAACAACTGCAGTTCTCGTTGGACAAGTCACTTCTTGCTCCCTGGTGCTTTGGAGAGCACAGTCCAAAGAGTAAAATCTGTCAGTAAGAACAGATTGGCCCAGGATTGGCAGCTGGGAACATTTCGAGCTGGGTGCTGCAAAACATCACCTGCACAACAGACTGGGGATCACACACATCTGTGTAGACTGTAAACAGTTCTTTATTTTCCGCTGGTCATTTCTGAAACATGCCCTGGCTATTCCACAGTGAACCTGAGGCAAGGAGAACTCAAAATAGAAAATTCATTGTACAACACACAGGTTTGACACAAGCTGGGMAATTTTTACATCCACATCATTATTAATTTCTTCTGGGAATTCCATTTCCATACAAAGCATGGCTGGATGAGCACCACTGAAGCACACAGTTACCAAGACCACCACCACAAACTGCAGAAATTACACAGCACTTTAATAATACTGAAAATTCTCTCCCACTGGCAGTAAGAGTAAACATGTCCAAAGGTTTCTCCACATGCAGAGCAGCTACAATGAATTGTTTCAACACAAAGATGAACCGGAAAATACATTTTCAGTTGAAGTGTTACATTAAATCTAACCAGAAAAGGAGTTCTACAACAATCCTAGTTTTGAGCAATGTTGTTTGGCAGTCTCCTTCCWGCCATGCTGGTTACAAAAAGTACTCTTCACACCCAGCTTATCACAGTCCAGCTGAAATTTCAGCAGCCTCCAAATGGACAAGGAATGTAAACAGGAGAAAAAGAGAAAAAAAATCAAAGGCAGCCAATTAATTTTCATGTCTTACACTGTTCGTCCTGCTCAACTGGGGAAAGGAAACCTTTCCAAGAGAGTTCAGAAATGCTGTGGGTCCCATCAGCCATTCTGTCAAGTCTTCAGAAAAGAAGGGTGGAAAATGCTAATGACAGGTAACAAAGCAGCATCACAGAAATTTATAAATGTGGACATTTGGAAGTGAAAATAACTCCATGCAAGAATAATGAAGATAATATTTGTCAGCATTTGAGTGAACTGAAAGCTCCMGACTGGAGGCCTTTTTTGCTCAAAAACTRCATTGAAGTGCACARTTCTAGGTAAACCCWTRAAACACAAYRYACAGAACAGMCATGGGAGATGAGAAGGATAAAAAYAGTGTCCTTACTCTGGTTTTTCATTGTGGACAACACTCATACCTTCTAAATTTGGCAACAGAAGCTCTTTTTTTGCCTCTCTCTCTCCCTCCCCTCCTTCCTCTATATTTTAAGTTATGAATTTCAGAAACTCAGAAGCAACAGCATTTCTAATTCTTTTTCAGATGAAAGGTAACAGGCATTCTGTAAAACCCTGTGCTATCCCTTTTGCACCACAGCCAAAATGTAATCACAGAGCTCAGCAGAGCTGTGAATTGCTCCCATTCATCCTCATCAAGTATTAGCTTCATACACTGGGATTCATCATTCCAAAGTCTACCTATCAGGATAGTCAATAGCCAGGCTAGTTAGGATAATACCCAAGGATTAAAAYCAATACTGTAGTGATTTCTGCAGCACCACAGGAATCCACTGTAAAGTTAACACTGTATTTCAGGTGTTTTTTCAGTCACATTTTCAAGATGATGCACACAAAGCAAACTGTCTGAGTACAACAGAGCATCAYAGTGCATGGCAAGACTCAGCTTTTTCAGGGAGAGGGTGGAAGAGGAAAAGCTTAGCAAAGCTTGGCCAMCTTTCTGTCCCCTCACAGATAATCGAAGTATTAGACCTATTATTGGTTAGAGTTTAAAGTAAAAGTGCCTGCAGTGATGACCTACCAGTACTACTCAACAGTATGCCACAAGAGCAGATAAGAAATGAGAAACAATTTCCATAGTATTTCTAATAAATACACCCTCTAAACTGTAGTGTCTGACAAAAATCCCTGAGTTAATTCTCATCAATGTAAGGTCTCCTGTTTTCCAAAGAAGTGTTGGTTCAGTCAGACAGAAAATCATTTCCTGATGTACAGCTGTCACTGCTTACTCAAGGTATGCTTTTACAAGGTATATTTTTAGATTTATACTAAACTAAAAGCAGTACCAGAGATTCCCTGAGCATGTGAATCCCTGCACTGTAACAAAGTCTGTGAGACACAGCTATCAGAGRGCAGCCACAGGCAGGAAGGCAGCTGGTTAGCAGAAGTCAAAGTTTAAATTGGAAGAATGAAGGCAAGTTCATTTTTCAGGCAGATAATGTCACCTCTCATGGTCATGTTGGTTTTCTGCTGGATAAACATGGTGACAGGAGCACTGGCAATGCCACAGGAAAAGTTTATAGACATCTGAGGTAAAATGAGAGCTCCATAAAAGTAAAATTTCCCTTTGTCTTTAACAGAGGCAGATTTTCATCTTTTAAGCCCAAATATTCTCTGACACACAACAGAACACAAAATGTAGAAACATTTCAGTTCAAACCTGAAACAGTTGTAAAAATAGGAATAGGAGAGAAAAAGAGAAGTCTTTCACAGGGAGGAATATTGAGGTATATTGAGTGGTTTCAAAAGCAAGTATTAGTTGAAAAATGTCTATTATTAACTGCAAAATGAAAATACAAAATGAAATGCTACTAAGAGCTATTATGCCTGATGGGCAAAGCCTGCTAATTTAAAAATTACATCAAGATGATTCAAGTGTGCTGACATAGAAAAACTATTTTAAAAGACAATTAACAAATATTATCATGACATGCCCATTAAACTGAGCTAAGGCAATTGGTTTCTGGATCCATCTTAAGATAAACTAGGGTAAACACTTGGAATCAACAAGTTCTTAATGTGAACTGGCTGAAATTTTGGAAATTATTCCAGCAATTGAAGTTTTTCAAGGATTAGGACAATGTGCATTACTGTAAGTGCATATATCACACACAATGACTAATGTAATGTCTATTCACCTTGTTGTCTTGAAAGGATAATTTATGTCAAGTTTCTACTTTTGGCCATGATGAGCCCCAAACCATTTTTGCATCGCAGAAATTCTCAAGACACCTTTTCACCTATCATTATTACATCATAAAAAACTCATATTTTAGAACAGTAAAGAWGAATTGTCCAATAACTGAAGAGCATGACTCAAGATTAAAGAAAGGCCATCATTAATGGAGTTGAAAAGAGCATTACTTCTTCCATTGGCAGCTTTGGTCAGTGTTTCTTTAGGATGAACAGCACTCATTGCAGTAGTGTTGGCACCTCTCTGGCTCTTGCTGTCCTCCTGAAGCTCAGTTCAGACAGTGCCAGTAGGCTGTCACTGATGAACCCAATTGAAAAGTATTAGAACCAAACTGAGAAGGCCAACACAAATGCCAAAAATAACCAAGGCACATGCCTGTGAAGAAAGAAAAGCAAAAATTAATGTTTTGCTGAAAGAAGCATTTTACACGTCCAAGGCTTATGAAAAATGATAACAAAAGTTCATAAGAATAGGTATAAAGAGTGTCTTAAAATAATCTGTTTCAAATTACTCAGTCCTCAAACACAAGGTATCTGYTTAGTGGGAAACTAAACGAAGTCTGGGATAGTTTTACTGGGAACTCTTGGAGCAGTCTGGTCTCCCTACTCACACTATCCAGCTGCACAAAAGATAACTTGCCCTTTACAACTCCAAGCAAATTGAGAAATGGAATTTGTGTTTTACTCAAAGTGCAATTAAAATAACAATGGATTTTTTACATTTTTGAATAGCCMGATGATGATAAAACCACAGTTCAAGAGACAGTAGCTTGCTGATTTATAACAAGGCCCCAAATCTGCTGGAAGTAGTCATGACTTCAAATGGTCAGAGGGCAYCATTATTAGATTTTCTTTCAGATTCCCTGTTTTGTCAATACAAGAGCAGCCCCATGAATCATAAGAATGGCAGAAAGACTATAAACAGTTTGTCAGGATTTTGGCCACTGCCACGAAGTTGCTCTGCTGAGCAGTCATTAAAATGAAGAGTTACAGTGCAAAAAGCAGACTCCTGCACAAATTCCAACCAGAACTTAACCTACTACACCAAAAGAGAAACCACAAAGAGGAGACAAAAAAATAGGCACAGGACAAAAAAAAAAGGTGGTTTTGAGAAGTCTTGCACTGAAAACAAACACAAAAACTGTTTCACTTAARTGCAGTTTAGCTTTGTCCCAGCTTCCCAGATAACATAGAGTAACATGTAAAAACTGAGAAGAAACTGAATTAAAAGTCAACATCTGAAAACCATAGGGGAAGGCACATACTCAGATCAGTGGTCCAGCACATGGACACACTGTTTGCACTGCTTGCCAAAAATCTCTGGTGAAGGAGTTTCAGAAAGACCAGAGCTACCACGAAGGATAAAAGAAAATGCTCAGAGATTTTGTGAGCTGCAAGGAAAACAAGAGCTTTGCCCTTCGGGTTGTGTGCTCCACTGTGTATTATAATGCATTTTAAATGAGTCTGTTTCAATGTTATTAGTGCACATGAAAAAAAAAAAAAAAACATACCCCAAGTTTCTGTGGTGATATAAAGTCCTCTCTGTTAAGTTTAAGATAAAATAGCCCAGGATAAATGAAAAGCAAACATGTTGATGTGGTTGAACCTTTAAAAAACAGAAAGTAAAATTTTGTTTAGAGAGGACTGAAGTACATTACACAATCATATCCTGAATTTCTTGAAGTTAAAATAAAAACCAAGAAAACCAACCACCACAAGAACTTACCAACTATTCCAAATACATTTTTGATGTCTGGCACATACATCGCAAACAGAACAACAATTGTATTCAGTGTTAAGGTGACAAGGATATGGCAAATCCACGACACAGGAAGATGAGARAAAAATACCATCAACACAGCTTTCCTTGCCTACACAACACAAAGACAAACATTGTGTGGGTAAATACATACATGTACATATTTTTTGATCTTATCTCAATTTCATAACCTTAAGAATTATGTCATTCCAGATGTGAAAAATCGTTTTAAAAAATAAAATGCCAAAAGCTTAGCAATAATTTAATGCCTTGTCTCTCTGCAGTGTAGAATGCAATTTATTACTTTATTAAAACAAGATTTATCACATGGCCATTAGTCTTCAGAAATTACTGGCCCCTCCCTTTTTTGGAGGGACAAAAGAAGGCCTGGGGGATAGTGCTTTGTCTCTGAACATGCTTGGTAGCAAAYGTCTGCATGTTGCCAACTGATACATAATCTATACATTGCTTCCATACGCAAAGTTTTGCCTGCACAGATTTTTTTGGTCCTAACTATGAATTTTCAATTCTATCACAGCACTGATAAGCTAAAGTAGGGTTTTTTTTGTAAAGTAAGTCTATGTGTTTTTAATTTACAATTAAATTGAGTTTCAAGTATAAGTGTGTTTGTGTGTGGGTGCGTGCATGTAGAAAGGAAAAACCAAGTCAGCAAAATTCAATTTAAGAGGAAAAAAAAATCAAACTAAATAAACTTTAGAAGTTCTGAATTCTCTAAATTAAAAACAATGCTGTGGGCTAGTTTTAATCTGAATTCTGTCTCAAGAGCACAAATTAGCTTAGTGGTTAGTTGTTATTTTGGAGCTTTCATGGAACATATGCAAATATGTGGTCTTTGATCAATCACTTGACAAGTGAATAAGATACACAAGACTAGATGTGACTCAAGTAYTGAAGTCTGCAAAGCATTAGTGACCAGTGCTGACTGCCAGCTCCAGAGCATTCAGGAATACTTACAGGGAAATGGATCAGAGGGACTGTCAGCAGCACAGCAAACAGAATGGCTGCTCTCACAGTCATGATGATGGTATCGTGGGGCAGGTACCTGGAGTAACCTTGGAGCAATTCAGAGTCCACTTTATCTGAAAACAAGACAAATTAATTGCTCTGTTAATCACTGGAGAGCTAAGGTAATTAGCAAGGCTTATTAAGGTGCCATTCAAATGGATCCATCTGCTTGGGAGATGCAGATACACTCTGACATTACTGATACACAAGGATGGAAAATCTTCAGAAAAATGAAAAAACTTCAGGAGGCAAGTCCAGGGAGAGCCTCTGCTGAAGCCAAAGATGCCTAAAGAGAAGATACAAATATGAAGGAGACAGCATAAGAAAGAAAGATAAGAAAATTTAACAGCAAAAGTCAGAGCACTGAGAGTAGTCTGATTTTTTTTTATTTTCTTTTTRTATCTTAACTCTGTTTTTGTGGACTTCACAATGGACCAAAATTTCAAAGTCCAGTCACCCTGTGAAGTTTCAAATTCACAGAAAACAGAAGAAACCATCTGAACCACAGAGAGATGAAACATGCCTCCTTTCAAAGAGGGAACTCTTCTTTTGTTTTCAATTTAAAAGAAAATGTTTTAAATTTTCTCAGACTGGTGTTTTAGGAACAGGGAACAGACTTTCTCTGTTTAAAGAAGTAAGTTAATTAAACAAGACAACCAAAAAGTGAAAAGGAGAAGAAGCTTGCAAGGGGAAAAAAMTAAACCAAACAWACAAAACAACTCTCTTAYAGACATCCACTGCTGATTCCAGCATTTCAGGCTCGTGAGTCYTAGAGTTGCTAAAAGAAATCAAGCCTGCAGAAAACCAAAAGCATTCCCAGTGAAACAGACTAAAAGGCTACCATCAAGACAGGGTCTTGTCCCAAAGAAATCAYTGCAGTAAAGGTAACAGGAACTGGGATGGTTTCCAGGACCATTCTTTCTTTTTCCTTGTTTTTTTGGTTTTTTTTTTTTTTTTCCTTATTATTGAGATTTCATCTGGAGACAGATGGTTACCTTGTACTGCCCGCAGAACTTCTCAGAGTTGCACTTAAATTTATATTTTCCAACAAACCTCATGGAGACAGTCAGGAATAGTGGCCAAAATGCTATTAGGGCCTTCATGACTCCTCATATAATTTTTTCTAAGGTTTCTGAGTATCTAGGGAATATTTTCAGACATATGCTTACACTTGGAGATAAAAGATACACAATTCCCTAAAAATCTGGAATTATTAGATGATGAAAGCCAATATTCTTGGTGCTTTGTCAGACACAATCTTATCCCCATGATCGAGAATTATAAAATGCTCTGAACAGAGTGGAAACCCTAATCAGAACTTTCCTCTTACTGCCTTAGTCTCCYGTAAGAACTTTTATTCATTACAATCAATAAAGATTAGCATTTGATCACCTCATAAAATGAATTTTCAGAAGACTTTAAAAGGATCCTCACAGATGACTGTGATGCATTTATGTGACAGCACTGGTATTAAACCACTTCATAACCAGCAAGTAGAGCAATTCAATTGCTCTACTGTTATCACTGCTGTATGAAACAGACASTCACCTACTTCTGCCATGGTTGTGATGGATCTTTAAAAAAAGGCCACTATGTAGATAAGGGGTCTGAAATCTTTCTGTGCATGTGAGAAGTACAAGAGTGCCAGGCAGAAAAAGTCATCTGTGTTTACACTCTACTAAAAAAACTGTATCTAGAAGTATTTGAAGTCCAAATGCAGAGTAATAAAATTAGTACTGAAGCAGACTGTCASCTAACCTCTACAGCAAATGAAAGATGCCTGTAGAATTTGGTAGGGCAAGTGTGACACCCCACCCACTCTTCTGATTGGTAATAAAAAGGTACATTTACTTCATCAAGCACTATGTCAACAACATTTCTAAGMAATGTGCACTGCTTGGTTCAGTTCATGTATCAAACAGACACATTTCTGGCTCAGGCAAGACCAGAAGCATGTGATAGAAAACTCAGCTCAAAGCTTATCCTATTGAATTTTTAAAATCTGAGGGTTCAAGTGTATCAATTCCTAAAGCATTCCAGGCAGAAGACATTTATCATTTATCATTAACCTTTGGTCTAAGGAATACTTGAAGAATACACTTACCATAAAATGTCAGATACCCAAAGAGAGCAGACATAAAGTAAATTAGGAARCTCAGACCAATTCCTGTGACAGTTACCATCTGCATTCTCCTTTTGGACGGACTAAAATGGAAAAAAAAAGGAAATTATTTGCTTTATCTGTACTGAGGAGATTAAACACAGCACAATCCACACAGCACCTTGCTTTTCATAAGGAAGTATTCACCTAATATTAGTGCACTGAGTATTTGCTGAGGTCTCTGTTGTCATTAATATTTAGTGGATTTAAAAGTAATTTTAATCTGGTAATTAAAAGGGCACTTCTCAAGCAGGCAACTAATGTTGGCCCCATCTTGTAGGGAATTTAGACATCTCAGTGTCTCTTTTAAATGAAAATTAGGATTTACACAGAAAGGTATCTATTCAGAGCCAGGAACAGAATCTCWGTCAAAAATCCTTACTGATCAGATATGGCCAAATGCAGATTCARTTATAGCCATACAAATTAACTATTAAAGTACCTCAGCAAAGGACCTTTTATTCTACTGATTGTCCCGGGCAGGACAATATACTGACATTAACAATGGAACCATATTTGCTACTTTTCTTCCCTGTAAGAAAGAAAATCCAGTAYAGACTAAAACTGTACATTTCCCAAAACCATGAAAGCTCCTTAGTTTGATGGCACTGACTTAAAAATAAAAGTAAGTTGGGATTAATTTAGGGAAAATATTACAAAAAAGGTTATAATTRTATTTTAATATTACATGTGTTCTCATACATTACCTTTGGAGCTCACAATAGATTGGCAGGACTGAGGTATGGCACAGAAAAGAGAAGGCCATAGTTGGTATTGCATAAGCGCTCTAAAATAAAAAGAAAACATCTTGTAAGTTGTTTGCTATTACTGCTGGTTGGAAAAATATCTGGATGAATCCAGAATTCAGTTCAAGTGTTGGAAGTCAGTGGAACTAYTTCCAGATTAATGCTTTGATATAAATCTCACCAACACAGAAACAGTGTCTCTAAATCAATCAGTCCACAAAAATTCAGCCTTTTCAAGTCATGTAAGTTCAAGTGGTCATAGCTCAGTTTCATCATCAGAAGTCATGCTGCCTATAATCCAAAAACTGAACGATCCTTTTTTCTCTATACTGAGGCCAARTACTTATGTAGAAAGAGTAGGATGTGTCCCAGAGCCAGTGTTTCATCTGTGAAATTCTCTAAGAAGTTTTCCAATTTCTAATATCCATGGCTACCTGTCAAATTACTGATTCCTTCACCTTGACCTCACTGTTTTCTTACTGCTCCTTCAGAAAAATTTGGATACAACAAAAAATATGACCAAAAATATTAACAGGAAATATAACATTCTTTGGCATCTAAAGTTTTAAGACAGTTATGTAATTAAAGATGCAACCACAAGATTAATTGTGTATTATTCCAAAAACTTGTAATAAAAGAGATGAATCATCTAGTACAGCTTACTGCAGTTGTCAAATGAAATAAGCTGAACTATAATAAACACTTTTGTGCTGAAACAATCAGGCCTGTACTGGTAAAGATATGCCACTTTCTACTGATAAAACTACTTGTAAAAAAGAAGTAGAGGTGAGTCACAAGATTCTTCAAAGCACAGAAGGCCAGGATCTTATGGTAGATATTTCTGGTCAAAGCACCACATCTTCTTTTATCTAYAGATGACATTTGTCTGATGTTTGCRTTGCCCAAGGTTTGATTGTTTTTTTCCTTCCCTTTTTCCTGGAGGATTGGGGTGGACTTTGTTTTTTCAGAGAAATTCAGCCATCTCTCCTAAATCCCACAGGGCTATCCCAGAATTAGCCTTACCTTTTTCCCTTCCTCTTCACCCCACAGAGACCAGGGTTCTATACGATACTTCCTCTCCTGCAAGCCCTGATGGGTGGTGACATGACTTAAATGCCACATTAATTAACAAATACCAGAGCTGGCACCCCGCAAGATGCACAAGATTGCATCAGGCATAAAGAATTAGCTTCAGGTAAGGAAAAACCTAAGGTTAGGTCTAGGCAATGTCAGGAAACCTGTTCTACCCTGCCTGCAGCTAAGAACACACAGCCAAGCAGCACCAGATTCCAGCTGAGGGCATATTAAATTGGCCTGATCTGACTGCATGATGAGGCTGACCACTGTTTCATCTGTTATACTTTCTTCTCTGGCCGTATTTTCAAAATATTTTCATAAATTCTAGCTTGGACAGTCAGCCATTATATTAAAAAAAAWGTGAGACTGGATACTATTTGGCAGTAGGTATAGAAAACACTTCAGCAGCCCATGAGTTTTATACAAG
Organism: Malurus melanocephalus; assembly: GCF_030028575.1. Taxonomy (NCBI): domain Eukaryota; kingdom Metazoa; phylum Chordata; class Aves; order Passeriformes; family Maluridae; genus Malurus; species Malurus melanocephalus. The sequence continues at coordinate 279,764 of NW_026623899.1, read as the reverse complement.
GACAGCTTACCCTGTGTAAGGTTTAAACCCCAATTTTTTAAAAACCACTACCCCCCTTTAAGTTTGTGTACTGTTAATAGAGATTACCTCTTTTGAAAGATGAAAGAGCTTTGCTTTACAATCCCCAGTAGAATTTGAAACCTGTAAAACATAAATGCAAAAAAAAGGGCATAATGAAAGAATAAGCCCAAACCACAGACATGAAACTTTTCAGTTTCTGTGACRATTAATAAAAGAAGGAATTTAAATTGCAAGCCATTCTGAAAGTGTTAATGTAAAAAAAGCATTACAGTTTACTAGTAAAATTAGAACTTCAAACCAGCATGCACTTTACCTGTAAAGTCTCCATGGCACTACTCAGAGGTAGAGGACAAGGGATCGACCATTTTTTAATCATAACCTGCAAAGACACCGTATTTCATGTATAAATGATATCCTAAAAATCAGTTTTCAATTTAGATACACAGAGTTAAAGTATCAGCCTGTTGGAACACACAGCAGGGAGCTACACCCCCAGTAAATTACCAGGCCTGCCTGGCAGACAGGCCACCAGAAGGAGCCTTTGACAGAAAAGCTTGCCAGTGCCATTGCACCCAGCTGCTCACTGTGCACAGCTGGCAGCCTTATGGMGCAGGGATCTGGAGGTGGGGCACTGCAATGGGCTCTGACAGGAGCTGAAATACAACCAGCACTCCCCAGTCACTCTCCCTGGRCTCCACAGCAAGGGCCTCCCGTCCRGAATTGCTGCTGCCTTAGCGATCCCAGGCTCRCGCCCGGAGCACACAAGCCCTTAACAGAGATAGAGCAGAGCCTAGGGCTAATCTTAAAAGGCAGGAACATATGGKTTGGACTAGAAAGCAAAGGAAAAACAATAAATGCAATTATTGTCCCAGAATGTCATTGGGCCTTCAGCTACACCCTGCTGGTTTAGGGACTGCCAAGTAACAGGGCTGAAAATCAAAGGGAAATTAAAATAAGAAATGTTACCTCCTTTTTCAGGAGCCCAGTTTAAAATGATAGTTGCATTGCTCTCCTCACCCTAATTAATTTCCTATTGTAGTTGCCTGGCTTTAGAGGTTATAATTCTTTTGAAGCCTGGAGCAAATAATTAAAAACTTAATTAAAGACTCAGATTCACAAGAAGAATAACATGGAAAGGAACTCTTCTCCTGGCTCAGAGAATTGTGTTTTGCTTGCTGCCAAGTGGTATTTCCCAGAGGATTAGATGCTCTCTCTTGTCACCAGTGCCAGGAGARGCAAACAAAAGTTACCTCTGGCCAAAATGTGGGGAAAGCAAACTGTGGGTACATGGCAGGCTGAGTACATTGTGGCAGTAACACATTTTAGACTGCACAAGTAGAACAACTAAAGGTATGGAATGAGGTGGTAGCCTGCTCAACAGCAGCCTGCAAACACCAAACACTAAAATATAATTTGGGCCTGTGTTGTATTTAAAGGCACCCAGACAGGGAAGGCTTTGAAGGCTCCAAAGTAGCTTTGTGGGAACTCCCCCACTCCAGCCTAAAGCTGGAACAGGCTTCCTGAGCAGTGAAAAGGGGCATGGAGCTGAAGGGCAAGGTTTGGGGAAAGTAAAATGTGCCTGGCAGTGGTGAGGGGAAGGTTTCCTGGAASCTAAAGAGCAAAGATATATATAAACATTGCAGAGGGAGGATCAGACAAGCCAAATCTAAAAGGCTGGAGAACATTTTTTGAAAATAAATGCAATACAGGTTAAGAACAGACTGAACTGGGAATAAAAGAAGACAAAATAAAATGCAGTAGGTGAATTTAAAAATCTGTGTTTACATTTGCCCACCTGCTTAATTACTCAAATGTGTTTAGGTTTCCAATTGTAGTCTAATGAGGTTCCCCAACAGGAAAGGATTTTTAAGCTGGCAGCACAGCCCAGTTAGCTGAGCAGTCAAGCAGGCACCACAGCTTTCCTCTGGAACTTTAAGCCTATTTCATATAAACATTCTTTTGAGTATAACAAACATTTGGTTTAAAGTGAAAAAAACTTAAAGAGATTCTAGTGGAAAAAGAGTATTTTAAACCTACACCAAAAACACTGCTAAAGTTAGATGCTCAAAATGTTCTGATATTCTCAGTGATTTTTTGTATCCTGCAGAGGGAAAACAGGAATCCCTTTATTCCAGCAGTACTGACAGCTAAGGGGCTTTCATTACATATGGCAGGTTCCCAATCTACAACATGTTTTGGTCTGAGAACATAAACAAGAGATTTAGAAAAACACCATCAGCAAACATTAACACCTTTGTTGAACAAGCTACCAACAATGCTGTCTCCACACACACACAAAAAAATTAAAATCTGTCTTTACGCTTCACCAATATTCAATATAACAAGAGGGGTGAAAATAACAAAAAAAAGTTTAACAATCACAATTTCTTTTCCCTGAGGATTCAAGTCAGGGAAGTATTCAACAATCAGAAACAAAAGTGCTCAGGACCTCACAGAATCTGGCTTTGAATTAATGGTTATACAGACTTGTTTTTCCCCTAGATCAGGTCRTCTCAGTGTTTGCATTATTTTTGCAAGTGAAGACCAGAACCAGTGTATTGGCTTCACAAAAAGAGATACTGAGACACAGAGAGGACATTTGTGACCTGCCCAGGCCCCAGAGCAGAACCCCAGAGCAGAACCCCAAGCAGAATAAAGAATTCTCCAGCCCTTTGCTCAGAGCACTCCCTGACCAGACTGACCAAGTCTCTTTCTGCAGGCTGCAGTAAAATTGTGGCTTGCTGGCAAAAAKCTGAACAGATGTTGTGCACTTGAAAAGGCACAGAATTACTGTATATGCAAAATATAATTATATCACTTCCATATGACTAACACAGTTCTCTTCTGGAACAAATTAAAACATATCTGCCACACAGAAATTAACAGTGTGCAAACTAAAACACCATTTCAACAGCACATATCACCCACTTCAAAGCAATTAGATATGAAACTAAACCACATTTAATGCCTTTGACTTTCAGGGCCTGAACAAGTCCGAGAGAATATTCTGTCAAGAGTAYTGGTTTTCTGGAAATATCTGTAATGGCTTTTAAAAATTTTGACCTCAGTTAGATTTACTGTGGCTGCTGCTTTGCCATTTAACAAGAAAGAGTAAGCACACAAATTTAACTATTTCATAAAAAATCCAGCAGTCTGCACTAGTTCATTAGCACTTTCTACCCACTTTTTTGATAGGGAATCAAAACCAAAATCTAATTTAAATCATCCCAGCTTGGCATGGCTGCACACAAGTCTTGCTTACACATTTGCTTTTTCAGGGACTAAAGCTGTTTTCAAATGCATCCACCCATTACAACAGCTTTCCTCAGAGATCCATACACATTCCATTTGAAATCCAGGAGCTGAACTGGTTTTAAAATCCTTGCAACTTGCTTCAGCCAAAGGCCTGTGTCAGCATTATAGTTAGTGCTTTTTCTTACCTTTTTTTTTCCCCAGTTTTTTTTTTTTTTCTTTTAAAGATAAATTTTAGGCGGGGTCAAAAGTTAAGGTAATTTATAAATATTACAAATGAATTTCCATTAACTCTGGAGAGGCTGTGGCTGCTTCTCAATGTTCAGCTTAAGAAGAAAACTTCCCAAGGTCCTACAAACACTGCAACTCTCCAGGGATACCCTAGGGAGATGTTTTGACAGCTTTGAAGTTTGGTTTTATCACATGGTTTAGTTCCTAATGGATTGCCTTGGTCTCCTGGATGGCATGTTTGTTCAACTTGCCTTCAACTCTGTTTATCCCTTTGTAAAACAGGTATTAAATGCAAGTCAATGCAAGCCAGAATGACATGGCAGAGGGGGAACATTTTTGCCAGGCTCCCAAATAGCATTCAAATAGATGACAGAGTGAGAGTTGCTCAGTTGTACCACATATTACACATGTGCATTAACATACTTTTTCCCTGTAGAAGGAAAAAAAGTGCAATTTCAAGGCACATTTTCCCTTTAGATCTGCCTAGCAGGTCTCACTTTTGATATTTGGAAACATCTACCTCACAGGGGCCTTGAGAGGGTGAACATCAGGGTCAAAAACCCCCATATGGCTCAGAGAAAAGAACTTTTCCTTTTAGCTGGAAAGGAGAATAAGGTCATTGACGTATTAATGAATCTCATAAACTGCCTTAATGAAGTTCTAGTTTTCTTTGCCTTTTTCTGAACTCTGTCACTCCATTATACATGTAAATTTAATTTATTTGGAGTATATTAAATTTTCTTCTGCACTAGTTGCAGTAAGTAATAGAAGTTAAGAAAACAGAATTCCATTCCTCTGCTAGTAGGGAAACAAAAATACATGTGCCAGCTCCCCTTCCTGCACCATCAGCAAAAAAAAAAAATTGTTATATTTACCAGCTCAAAATACAATTATTTTAAATCTTTTCACAGGCTTGGAAGTTCATACACATTTCCAAGTCTCAAATGTACTTTGTCCAAGCAAGCAAATACTGAACTTCAGAAAAACTCTAAATTTCATGTAAAAATTTAAGGGGGGAGGGAAAGACAATTAATTTCAAAACAGGCTTATGAAAACATTCAAACAATAAGGAAAAAAAAAAAAAAAAGCTGTGCAGAGATTTTTAACTTACCACAAGAGTAAAGTACACCGTAAAGAAAAATGATAAACTACTTGTGTAGCCAAGAAAGCCTGTAAAATAACAGTAAAAATAAAAGAGAATTTATAAGGAAAGTGATCCTAATGTACAGCTAAAGCTTTACATTTTAGGCATGTTTTCTATTACAGTGCTTGGTATCTGGGGCTTAGGACTCAGAATAACAACATTCCAACTGCCTGTCACAGATCATTTATGTAGTTTTGTAGGGCAGAATTAGAACTGGCTTACCACTAATGGCATGCTGTAAGTAAATGCAGCTCTTTAATGTTCTGCTGTAAAGATTTTATTTTAGTATTGCAGACAAAATACTACTGCAACCCAAGTAATAGGTTAACTAGGCAGGGCTGGAAGGCAGAACACACTACAACAACTTAAGTAATCACCACACCAGCAGCCCCCCGCCAGTTAAAATAAATAAATAACCCATTAAGGTTTTAAAGTCTTCAACTGTAATTGCTACTAAAGTAGAATAATATTCGCTGCTCTCCTTTAATTACTCACCAATTTTAGGAAGAAGGGCAAGAGGAAAAACAATGCAGACTGAAGTAAGCAGCAGCAGCACTCGCCCATCGAGGTACCACGACCTGTTAGAAAATCTACTTAGGATTGATACAAAGCTCAGGAATGCTATAAATATGATTAACTTAGAGCTGTGATCTTAGACAAAACAATCACTAGGACAAGAAAAGAGTTGATTCATAGTAATGATCAGAGGGAAGGGTATTTCATACCCTACAGATTTCCAGCAGAAGTACTCATATAGGACATGATGTGTATCTAAAACTGGATTACAATGAGCTGTGTATTTACACACCTGAAGAAACAGCAACATCAATTCCCACTCACTGCTGAGCTTCCCTTCTTTGCATATAACCATGAAAGAAGTGAAGGACAGAAGGCATGGAAATTATGCTGATGAAATCTGGTAGAATGTTTATACATAAAACCACAYATATTAAAAAAGCATTGTAGAGGCACATTAAGTCCTCACACATTTAAAATCTGTTTGAAGTACCAAATTCCCGTTGCTGAACTGAGGAAAGCACACATGGATAAGYTGTTAAGTAACAGAAACATCTTGAGGGTGGCTGCCCCGACTTGGCAATAACCATATCCTGTACTGATAAACATCTTGCACATCAGCCTCCGACTTTACCACCTATAAACACCTTGACTTTTGACCTTCCAGTTTATTTAGTCCAGGATATGGTTAGCACCTAATAAACAGGCAGCACCTCAAGTTATCATAAGGAAAGKACCGTAACACCTGCATTAAAGAAGAATAACCAAACAGGTATATTCACTACTCTATACATCATAGACAACCACTGGTATTGTTTGAGAAAAAGATGTCATGTAAGTGAACAGAGAAATTTCAAGGTTGAGGGCATCTTCACTGTATCAAACACAAAGTAACCATTAGGTGACAACATCTTTATTAAAAACAAGTGAAAATACATAATTCTTCAGAAAGTGTATAAGCCTAGGTGTGCTACTGCTACAGCAAAGAAGCAATGTGGCCAAGATAAGCTTCTTGCTGCAGCATTTATTCTTCATGTTGTTACCATTTAACATTCATATATTTTTTAAGTTTTTTCTTGCTTTCCAGTCTGGTGGCTGTTCAGATTATGAGGAACAGCATCATGGCAGAAGGCATAAGGATAATGCACTGTGTGTAAATGTGGGACCTTTGTTTAAGTCTCATGATTCTAAACATGCAGCAAACCCACAGCTGCCAGTGAGGTTCATAAGCTCAGCAGAACATACAGAAAATTATTTTGATTACTTTATGGAAATGAAGAAACATTTGTAGGTGGGGAGAAACAGAGAAGAAAACAGTGGTGTGGAAAAGGAGAAAAAGTAATTTTGTACACTGCTTAATTGTGGAATACCAATTCTTCTTCTTAAAAAGACCTCAAAAAAACTGCAAAGAAGACTATTTACAGGTTATCAAARATGTGTCCATTTTCTGCCTAAACTACTGCTGTAAAAATACACTTATTTTCCAAAGGCAAAATAAATGTTTTGATAGTGCCTTTAAAATCAATCTGATCTGTAAATTTAGTCCTACATGATAAAAGCATTCAAAATATGAAATACAGAATATAAATCTTTGATTCTGCTGGAAAAGCTTTGGCATGCAGATGTTTCTCCTCCCTCCCCCATATTTTAACTAAAAGCAGACATTTATAAATCGCTTTAATTTCATTCCTGAATTCAACAGAACAAGATATTCACATGTTCTAAATTAGGATCTTACTCTCAGTCCATATCAATTATRCAACACACAAGCAAGACAACTTAATTGCATCAATCACATCCTCTGACAGGGTCATTAAATGTTAACAGAGGGCTCACAAATTACAACTTTTTAACGCAATCCTCATTTGAAACTATGTTCATGTCATCAAAACGGTGTGGAATTCTTGTTATGCAGACAGAAACATCTCCACTCAATATTAAAAAGTGTTCATATTGCATGGGTTTGTTTTTAAAAAAGACATGAGGATGTGTTAGACCAGCTCAGAGCCTTTCAAACACACACACACCTGCTAACCTTTATCTATAAAAATAATTTAATGCACAAAACATTCTTTCAATGGGTTTCCCAAATGTAGAGCTCGGGAGGGTTTATGCATATAAAATACTTTCRCAGATAGTTTAACTGACACTTTTGATACATCCTAACTACAGTTAAGATAAATTCTCTACCAAATGAAAGCGTATCAGATTCCATAATAACTCAACAAAAACAGAACAGTTGTGCAACCACATCTGGAAACAAGTTCAGGTCCAGGTAAAGAAGCTGAATTGAACTATTCAGTATTTGTGCCCTATGCATAAATAAGTTGCTGCTTACGCTTGGTATTTGATTACCTATTTTTCTTGAACAATTTCCTACAATTTAAAATGTCTGTTAGTAAAAATGTACATTTAACATCTGCAAAAAATACACAGAAACAAATGATGATGATCTACCACAGCCATYAACATGGCAAAAGAAATTAAACCTAGATGGGGACATGCATGTGTGCCTGTTCCTGGAATAYTGCTTGATCAATGTACTTGAGCAATTTGCTTGGACAAATACTAGAGCAGGGAAAYTGTGTTAAATAAACACTGATTGATGCAAGAACTCCAAATAACAGAGGCAGAAACTGGATGAGACCAGCCTGCCAATCATCTTACCACTGGAGCTGTGGTTAGGATTCCTACGGACAACCTCAGCTCTTTCTAAATGCAAAGCTGAACTTCATTCCCATCTCAAACTGTACTTGCAGCTAAGAAAAAGCGTGGGTGGTGGCAGAGCTGACAGCTCACTGACGATTACAACAGATCAGCTGATTTGTAATAAAAAGTTCAACTGTAACGTGCCTGTGTGTTCACATCCAGGAGGTGTGAGGTAGCACCTGGACAAAGCTGTTGGGAGCATTATCCCACAGGCACTTTAATGAGGAAGCTTTTCACAGTGACTTTTTCAGACAGAACAACCTCTTGAGCAGCATGTGGGACCTCCAGGTTCTACATACAAGGAGTTTTCTTAAGCCCTTTGTTTTCAAAGTGTATCTTTGCTGAAAGAAAAATCACTTAGCATAAGACAAAGCTGACATAGAATTAAAACCAGTAGTAAGAGATGTTAGATGCTAAATTTGGGGCTGGACAGACTGAACACACACGCAGCAGATACAGCAGCAGATCAACAAAATTGTGAATGGAGAGTGAGGCTGAAGCATGAGCTTGAAGGAGAAGGTTACAGCACTCAAATGAAAAGCTGATGACTACCACAGCTGGAGGAGATACATTAGCAGACTAAAAATAACACACACACATATATATATATATATATATATACACATATATATGTACAAAATGTAAGAGTTTAGGAAAAAAAAAAAAAAGAAAACTGACAAAAAACCTTACTAAAACCGTAAGGGCTAAGAGGGAAGAAAGACAGAAAGCAAGATTACAACCACAACTTATTTCTCAAATTCATTATAAAATCCAAAAGTTGTAAGTGACAAAATAGAAAATGAACTGAAGTATTTTAACAAACTGATTTCACATTTAAAATTCACCCACAACATTCAGGAATAATACAATCATCACACAGTCTTGAGACCATTTCACCACATTTCAGTCCAGAGAAAGTTTTGAGCTCAAAACATCTGAAAATAGCAGTTTGGAAAAACAGCCCTAACACAATCCAAGATACACTGTTGTGAATGACAGCAGCACTGGAAGAACTCAAATAAGATATTTCAGTGCTGAAGCTGCAGTGTTTGCCTTAGCACAGGCACAGATTTCTTGCAACAGTTCTGATGGAAATGTGAGTGACACACTCCTTACCAACACTTTTACAGCTCAACTGTGAAAAATAAWTTCTTTACTGGGAGCCAAGTTTAGGAATTTCAAGCCAAGTCTGGAAACCTGGCATTTTTCCCAAGACAAGYCCAATTACTACAGCAAGACAACAAAATATTTCAATATAAATGTCTGCCGTGTTTTGTACTGTGATTTTAAAATATGTGAAGTGATAACATGACAGCAGTGGAAATGTTTCTTCTCCTCTCCCTCCAGTATCTTCCTGCTTCCCCTTTTGAAATTCTACAGAAGGCAGATTCCTGTAGATGGAGTTCTGCCACTGACTTTCAGGTCGTCGGATGGGAAATCGCCATGAGGAAAGAATCACGCTCTGCGTGTGTGCTGCAAAAGACTTGCACTTGCCAAATACATTTCATATTCCAACAACTCATGTAAATGACTATTTTCACATGTGAGATCAGAGGAATGTCAGTACCCATGTCCTTCAGCATGCYTGAAGCCCTCTTTTCTTCAAGAAAAATACAGAATGCACAAAGCATTTTTCCTTACCCGCTCTCGGCTCCAGTCAAAAGCCCCTCAACAGCCCCAGGAAGTTCAGACTTCACAATTAASAGATAGGATGACATGGCTGCAAACAGAAGCAGGACAGATTTAGCAGAGGAACAGCAGCATCTCAGCCAGCACGGCTGGACCGGCGTGGTTATGCCTGGAACATCTCAGCTCTGTGTGAGACACCGTGGCACCAGAACCAGAATTTATTTTCTCATATACTTTCTTTAAAAATAGCTTCAAGTATTGCAGTGATGTCAGCTAATGCCTCCAAAGAGACTGTTACAATGTGAGTCTTGAAACTAGGAAAACATAATCCAAAGGACTAAAATGCAAAACAATATATTATATAGGCCTGAYCTACCTGGGAATACAGACCTACAGGCTAGAAACAGACTACAAGGCTGCAGCCTTCTTCCTCTTTATGAGACATTATGCATGAAGACAGTAMACAATATTTCTTTCTATCAATACAACAGGGTTTTTTAAAGACTCAGTTTTTATAGTTGTTCAACTGCTGTTGCACTAAACAAACCTAAGACAGAATTTTAAACACAAGAATAGGGCTTGAAAGGGCTTTTCATGTGCTGCAAGGTTTGATACCCAGAGCTAAGAGGATTATCAGTGACAGATCCCTGCTTCTCATGATAAATCCATCACCAAGAAGGTCCCAACAATAACATCAAGTACAGGAACTGTGAAACAGAAATTACTAGCTACTCTTGTAGGAGTGTTAACTTGAAATTAAGTGCTTTAATTCTACTCAGCAGAAAACGATGCACACATAGAAATCCAAAAGCTCCTTCACAGCGTCACTTTACTCCTTTACTAAATAAAATGATCAAAGGCTTGAATAAGAGGGTTTTTAAATCCGAATTTGTACTCATCTGATACCTTCATATACCATTCATGTCATGTTTTTATGTAACCAGCAGAGAATTCCTCAGGAAAATTAAGCTTTACAAACWGCTTCAACGAGCATCAAAGCCTACATGAAACGAATTTCCATTCTGCAGCAGCAAGTAATTTTAGTAATATGTCAAAAAAACCTTAGTTACATTCAAGCCCTAACAAAAACTCATCTGTAGTATTCAAATTTTACTGTTCTTTATTTAGTAATTCTTTAGAATTTTACCACAGTGTATTTAGTCATGTTTTAAAATTGAAACATACACTTTGAAACAGTAAAACAGCAAACTTTCATAAGCTGATGTTTGAATACATTTGTGTTGGCTCTTTTATTTAAGGAATACTCTGAATCTTAAAAGATATGTGGACTCAGACACTGGTGTACTATAGCAGTTAATGTTAAATTTTGAGGAAGCTAATGTTGTGTCCATAAAGAAATAGTATTAATTCTATTAATACAAAGTAACATCGACCTACTGCAAGGTTAAATTAAAACCATTTGGTAAGTAACTAAACAAGGAAATACTTCTTCATAATTAAAAGCTCTGTTTTTTTCCAATATTCATGTATATTTAGTGATATGTAGCTGTCGATTATGTGTGCTGAAGTATTTATCTGCTGTTCTGATTTACTCTCCAATAAGAGAATGTAGGTTCAAYCAGAGAAAATTACAGCATGTGTATTTCTAAGTGACTAGAATCTGTAAGTAAATTAACCCTAAAACCTGAAAAGTGTTCAGTTGCAGACAGATGCATGTTTTACTTCAACTTTTAAAAAAACAAAGTGGGGAAGGAGGGAAAGGAAAATTCATCTAAATGACARTTTAACTTTTTTTATCCATGAGCCTAGTCTCCTGTATGATACTTTATAGAAAAGAAGGTCAGAATTTTCATGTATTTATGTCCTTCAGAAAGATTTCAAAACTAGTTCTTTTGCAGTGTCCACTGCAGAAATCTTCAAATTAATTTCCAGATCAGATTTCCTCCAATATGCAATCTGTCACTCTGCCCTTGCATTCCTATTAGCCTCTGGCTAATCACTTGATCACTTATCCTTTGTTGCTTACTCTTTSTTTTTGAGAGGAGTCCTATTTCACTGAATTCCACTCCTAAGGAGGGAGCCAGCCYTGCACCAAGAAACTTGTGCATGCTGAACATTTGTATGCATCTTCTTCCCTCTCTCTGGGCATATGGGAAATAATCTCATATAGTAGGATTTTTTTTCCCCGTTATATTCTCATTTGTTCTTCAAGATGAATAATGAATAATAAACAATTTTATTTATAGCCYGATGCTTAAACAAGACCCGAATCTTGTACATGAATCTGAGCAGGATGCCCATATTTAATACAGTTAAAAAAAGCCAAATCCTTCTTTTAGCTCATTTGCAAACAGTTTTAATTCTCCTCAGGAGAAACCACTCCTTGCAGCTTTATTTGCAATGAAGACACTAACTAACCACTGTGCAAACCTGCAACTCACTACTAGTGACAAATGAACATGGTTTGTTTTTTTAAAGATGAAACTAAAACAAGAAAAACTAAAACAAYATGACAGTCTTTTTCTACTTGAGGAATCAAGAGCATAGAATGTGACACACAAAAAGTCATGTATCCTTTGCTCCAAATAACAATTTGTACCTCACTTCCCTGACGTTCACCACGACCGAAACCACGTCAGGTTGTGTTGTACAAATTAAATGTCAGCTCTCCTTGGCAGCCTTAATGTGCAACGGAAGGAAGAGATTACAGGGCCACGAGACTGAACTGTGACACAAGTGAACACAACAAAGAGCACACCCTCGTGCTCTGATTTATCCCACTTGGAAATACTGACATGAGACACCTACTCAGCTGAGGCTGCAACAATATGGGGATGCCACAAGTGCTGAACTAGAACTACATAAGCAACCTTCATGGAATCACTTCTTAATTTTCAGGTCCTGAATTTGCATGCATTATGTTAGTTTTAGATAATTATCACTATGCACCAAGAGCTACTTGATGGAGACCTATGCATTTCTGAACTTCTCAACAGGCCTTGACATATCAGTATCCAGCAGGAATCAAAATGGTATTAAGTGTATTATTCAGTAGACTTACACTGTGTTGAAAGCAGCAAGAAATTATGCTGTTAAAATACCTATCACTTTCCAATGATCTGAAAACTTGATATTAGCTCTCTAACAAAAAGAAATAAGTTTGTTAAAATATAAAACAGAGTACTTGCTTTTCATTTCCATTAGTACAGTCTGCAGTGCCACCATGAGCTGTGACTCTCTATAAATATACATACCATGCATACATTATTCCAAATGTTGGAATTGCTGTGCTACAATATTGTTTAACACGGAGCATATGTGCCCCTACCTGAAAAAACAGTTCATAGAGAAAAGGTTATGTTTTTAAAATAGTCCCGAAAATATTTCTTCTGGTAACCCAGTCCTAAAATGTGGGTGGCTGGTTAGCATAAAAAAAAGTGAAAATTTTTCTTATCATCCTACCCAAAAAGAGACCAAGTGCTGAAGTCCACAGGAATGATGGCATAGAATGTACAATAAATTTACATGTAAATGTATAATTTATGGTGACAAATCCCTTCAAATCATTTAACAGAAAGGACAAACCAACTCTTCTGGTTAGTTTTTCCTCATCTACCACTGTAGGTGATCATAGAGTCCTATAAAGATGTTTTGCATTTTTAAGCACTGTGCAAAGATGGACACAAGTTCCCCTCAAAACTTCCCACAGGTGATGACAGGGTGCGTAGTGTTTTTAATATTTCCTTTTAGTGGAAGCTTTAAAAAATGTTGGGATAATTTATTTGGTTTTGAATACAAATGTAGAATGGAGTGCATGACAGAAAATTTTATCCTTGTTCATATGGAAAAATTCCAAGAACTGAAACAGGTTGTCAGCTTCTTTCTTGTCTTCATATTATCGACACTCATCCTAATGAACCTCTCTGTTCCTTCACTTCCCTTTTCCTTCTACTTTTAGCTTTTACCTGAATTACTCTAAAACTTACCTATGGCAAGCTTAAAAAACAAAAAGTCCTTCTTATTCAACAGGGAACACAGAGGCAGCAGATTTATTTTTGTAAAACTTCATTATAAGAGTACATTTATGATAAAAGAATAGAAARGTTTCCTACATAGCTCATCACATATTCCATTCTGTAGTACAGTTGCAGGTTAGGATTATTGTTGYTTTGGKTTTTTTTACTATTACTTAAAGCAAGCTTCATATTCTTGACAATACCATACCTTCCAAGAACCATTCACTGCAATAAGAAAACATGGGAGCATGGGTCATCAATTGTTAAATCAGTACAGAAGCTGACAAACCTGCCCTTAATTAAAGCAGCTCTGCACTGGAAATCCTCACTTTGAATCAGTCAGGATAATTAGGCTTTCAGGTCAAAAGTAAACTGCGCTGTGAAAACAAACATTYGAGTTTGTTTGAAAACAGAATTAGATTTCCCATACTTAAAGGAAGCTCAGTAATTTCTTAAGGTATTAAGGATGCAGGTCTCAGCATGTAACACGCTGTATTTTATTTTATTCCTCCATGATTTGCACCATTCATTCATTTTCAAAGTTTCTGGAGCACTGTTCTTGCTGATTACATGAAGTAATCCTGTAAGTCTGAAAAAATATCTGCTTTATTTAAAGTTGAAACGAATCTTGCAAATACGTTTAGAASTAAACTGCAGAATGGATAAACTTGGGTGGTAAGAGAAAAACAAAGAAAAACACAAAAGAAAATAATTTGCAATTAAAACATGCCAAATTAATTGGTAAGAGTCTTTTTCTTAAGTCTGCACCTCTAAGCTGGCACTCACATAAAGCACACATATATGAATTTGCATGGAGGAGAGGTAAATGTTTCATTGTTTACCTCGCAGAAAAACAAAGGGGAGGGGATGTGGAACACAGCAGGACAAGGTTGGAGGCTCCCGAGGCGCCGGGCAGCTCTCCCGGGAAAGCGGCCCAGGCTGTGCGGGGCCGGGCCAGGCCAGCAGAGGGTGGTGCTGCTTTTTTTAAGTATCTGCTTTTCATAGTGGCTATGCCTCTCCACTGACTTCGGGAAGCTTGAAAAACACGAACCACGCGATTGCAAAAACATTTTTAGGGTGTCTTACACTCACAGCAGAGTCTCTGTGCACTGTCTGTAACCCTGACTGTATTAACAAACCCTAAAATGCAGCTCCAGAACAGCATCGCCCACTGGAACGAATCCTGTAGCTTCCAGTCACTGCCTAGAGCCCTCAGGCAGTGCCGCGGATAGAACAGCACTCCAGGGATWTGGAACGAGCTTTTTTCCTCATTACTGATTCTTACACAGAAGGAAAACGCATACCTATGGGGACACCTTAACTCTAAAACATGAAAGAAAAAAATCAAAAGGCACCAGTTATAGTTATTACACTGAATTAAACCGCATTTATATGAGAAAACAAACAATTCTTTGTAAAATTAAGATGGCTGTCTAGAAAGTTTAGTTCCAAAGAGTGACTGCAATGACCACCTGGGTACAAGCCAAGGCAGGTTATCTGAAGAAACTGAAAAAAAMMAAAAACATTACAATCGCTCATCGCACAGACACCACCTTAAGCTACATGGTGGTTCTGCCAGTTCTACTGCAGCACTTAAGCTAATAAAATTTTAAATAATTTAACTCCTGCTCTCAGCAGTTTGGACTGAGGTTTGTGTGCATCACAGGCACCAGGACCTCTGGGCCCAGCCCTGTCTCAGSCAGCAGTGACCTTCAGCTGATGGCAGCCCCAGCCCTGGGAAGCACGCTGGATAACTCCGCATGCTTCCTGCTAGACCTCAGCGCTGGGGATTTGTTAGTGTTGGCAACGGGCTGAGAGCGGCTCTTGTGCAATACTTTATTGTGTTTGTCTCCATTTTTCCACCAGCCTTGCTAAAAATCAGCCCTTCTCTAACTTTATTACACATGCTTTAGGAGTCCTGAAGATTTTTCTCTCAGGCACACAGCTGTGGATTGTCCTCATTTTCAGTCACATCCACAGAGAGAACAATTCTAGAAAGAGAAATGACTTTCCTTGCTTCTCCCTTCTTCAGAAAGCACCTAGAAAGCTCACAAAACTTCCCTGGAAGAGAATGGGAAGGGCTGTGGGATTCCCAAAGCCATGACTTTGGCCCACTCTGCCTCATCCATCACTTCCTAGAAGCACAACACGATTAAAACAATAGCAGGGACTCCATCCAAGCCCTGTTGCTCCCTGGCAAGGATGGCATGAAAAGCCAGCATAGCCATGGAACTCAGCATTTCTGATAGCAGCCTCCTTCTCTCCTTGCATGCCTCAAGGCCTACAATTCCCCAAGGGCTCTCTCCCTTCTTCAAGGGTGCCTGATGTGATCTGGAGCCCTTCAAGATCCTCTTCTGCCAATGAGGTGGGAAATAAGCATTGGGAAAAGCACTCCACAGAAAAATGTGGGTGACAGGGAAGGGCTGGGAGGAGAGGATGAACAAACTTTTAACCACCTGGGAGGTGCAAGTTGACAGTTCCCTTTCTCATGTGCACTTTGCACCCACACACACCAACCAGCCCTTACAAGAACAAAGCAGATCACATGAAACTAAGCACTGGTGGTTTACAATAAAGAGGTGCTGGATTGGGTCAACAAACTGAGAAATGGAATATAAAAATTAGTAGCACTGGCCATCCCATTCAACCTTGGTCTGATCTCATAAACAAATACCTATATTGAAAGAACAAGAACATACCGATTACGAGGAAAGCAAAGCCAATGTTCTCCAAGTTTAGTTACTCTAAGCTCTACATATTCTACAAAGTCTTTCGAGTTATGACATTAAAATTACTTCAATTTCCATTTGGATATTGAAAAGTTAACTCACTATCCTATTAACTAACTACCTACTCCTATTACYAACTAACTTAGTTAATCTTGATACTTTAAGGGATTTTGGTTTTTTATTTGTGTTACTTGGAATAATTAAATGTTTTTCAAGGGTCAACTAAAAATCTGCAGAAAAARCTAAACACTCGTGTTAGAGATGCATGTTAAAATTCCTTCTTCTAACCTTTTTAAATTCCAAATTTGACCAATCAGTGCTTTCCTGCAGATGTACAAAAAATGTTTATATTTTTCCTTGGGTATCCTGGTAATTTAAAAAGTCAATTGCCCTATCTACACAAATCCCTAAGTGWATGCAATTAGAATGTCAAATTTGAATTTGCACATTAAGCCTTCTTTTTTAAAAAAAAGGACAAATTGGAAAGCATAACTATTCAAATTATCACTAAAACGTTTTCTCTCCACCACAAATTAATGTAAATCACTTCTGCACTTAGACTATTTTTAGAAGGGATCAGAGCAGACTTTAAAAAAAGCCCAGACTAGATGCAGATAGTGACAATAACCCTGGTAAWGTTGCTTAATCACAAGCCATCTTTCATTATCTCATGCTCTCTAATCACTTCTGAAATAAGATACCATATGATGCAACATGCCCAGGTCTGATGATGGAAGAGGTAACAGAAAACAWTTTTATTTTTAGCCTTCCTCTGAAATCAAAGATGTTGACAGAGTCTGGATATCTGCCCAACAGGCACTGTGTTGCTGGTTCCTTCAGCCAGGCAGAAAAACAAAAAGAGGAGAACACTACAAACCAGCAGAGCCCAGGTTTTACACTTAATCCCAGCATGGACCCCATTYGGGACAAACTACACTCCACAGTTASACCACACCCATTTAAAATATGCAGAAGGAGCAGAAARACAAGAAAAATTCTGTTCTTTCCATGCAGTTCTTTTAAGAGTAAAGGCTGTGTGAGTAGTCAAGAGAACTCTTCATCTCTTCTTATTTTTTTGTAGGAGTCTGTCAACCTGCAGTAGAGTCACCTTCAGAGCTGGTTCCTGACACAGGGCTGACCCGGACTGCAGCATCCAGCACGCCCTGATTTGAGRCTCCAGAGTTACTGAGCTGAATTTTATTAAAAATGACACAGAGAAGCTTATAAACTGTGATGAGGAAGAAATGAGAGTCATATTTCTTTTGACCACAGAGTCTTGTGTATGATCCCAGAATCTCCAGAACCTGCACTGTGTATCCCTCCTTCTCTTGTACTGTTTATTTAGAGGTCCACTCAAATGRGAAAGGAAATTAAAAGATTTGTTCATTGCTACAGAATATCCTCCAAAATCTGTATGAATAAATAGTCCTTAATCTYGGAATTGCTGTGGTCACTCCTGCATAAAATTAATGCTTCGATTTTTATAGCCATTTCAGTTGGGCACCTTTTATTATATTGAAACTTTTAGTGYAAGAAAATATTCCAAGTTTATCATGAAAGCACAGTTACCTGTCTAGTCTAGGTGTCTAAACAGTGACAAAGATCAGCAATCATTGAATTGTCTGGATTTGACAGGTAATCCTAAAGGAAACAAGAACAGCACTGGAATGCTGTTTCCTTCTGTTGATGTACATGAACACAAGTATCTTCTTGGTGGTAGAGAACAGAGGACGGAGCTTTCAGATAATTCCCACATTTCAAAGAAAGCATCCAAAACATTAACAAACAAAAAAAATTAAAATTGTTTTGTTAGACTTAAAATTGTGCCGTCTACTTTCAGACAGATAATTTCTAAATACTTAGTGACTCTCAAGCATGTGAGCATACCTGAATAAGAGTTCAAGTACAAAGACAGGGAGTATTATTTTATTATGCCATGCACCAAGGAAGATAAAATAAGGACAATGTAAGCAGACAGCTCACATGATGTAAGTCAGGAAGATAAACAACTCCCCCAAAAACAAGCTATTGAGCTAACAAAAAGTAAGCTCCCATTAATGCAGAACATATGAAACATCATGGCTAAGTAAACATTCACTTGCTGCTTAAATCACTAAAATGCCTAAACAGGTTCCAACAGCAAAACCCAAAACACACGACCTGATAAAATGCAGCTACCAGATACAAATGTACAGGACAGCAGCGAGGAGATGCTGCTCCCTCAGCCCCTTCCAATTAGCAGTGTAGCTCTAAAGAATGTGCTCCACATCCTGGGATGCAGCAACAGAATTCCCCCATCTATCCCACARCTACAGCCCTTCTGCTCAGCACGATCACAAAAGCCTTCCCTTAAATTTTCTGTCCTTTTAATCAGTTTCTTAACAACACTTTAATTATTGCCTTTGGTGTTTGTGGAGCTTTGAAGCCTGTAGAGGTTATATTCCACACAGTTAATATTGAGCATATGAAGTCTCTTACCTCCAATATTCTGGATAATTATTGTAGTTGCAACAAGGACCTATAAAAAAATTGATTTCTTTAGAAAGGGTAAGGATAACTAAAACCATATGTGTATAGCAGGCATAAACCACATGTGTATTATCTTAAATAGACCAGATGTAGCAGTGATAACTAGTCCTGAAAGGAAGAGCATCTTCTCCATAGTGAAGAGTTTAACACATGGAAACCAGCACCATCTAAAATGAAMATGGAAGCAAAAAAATCTCTCTGAAAATATCACATTTTCATTCTGAGACAAAGCAAGAGTAGTTACACAGTAAAGCCTGTTCTGCAGAAGATAAGGTTTTTATAAATCACTGAAAACATAAGTGCATTATAACYGGTATCAGGTGAATACAAATGAAAATGATCATTTACTTCTGAAAAGACAGACAGCAGAGATTTGTACAAGCTCAAGTGTACTTCCCTACTTTTGAATATTTCTAACTGTCAGGAATGTCTGTTTTTTTAAACTTGTCAACCAGAGATAGACTTTTCTTTAGTATTTGTGATTATTCATACTGGACTGATACAGAAGCAGAAATTATCACAAGCTAYTAAAATACTTGTCTGAATAAAAAAAAAATTAACTTCCAAGTGAAAAAAACTGGAAGTGACTATAAAATTTTCCTAGTGTTTTCTTTTGAGTTCAATTCTAAGATACCACGATCATCTAGTACAGGTTTTCTTTTTACCCACTGCTCTTCTTGGTGTAGGACATTYCTAAATGAATGATGCCATTAAGTCAACTTGGGAAAAAAATAAGCTACAGTAATGAGAAGAAGTACAAATTTGGTTTTTGGAAAAAAAAAATCATTTCAGATCTTACATTAATTAAAAGTTAGTTCAAAATTCATCAAAGGAAAGAAGAAAAAAAATATGGTATCTTGGAATTTGCCATAGATGGAAACAAACAGTTCACACCYTTGGAAAGCAAGAATCAGCAGTCTTCCAACAACAGAGAATTTCCATTCTGACAAATCTCAGAAMAATACATTTGAAAGGAAATCATYATAAGGCTGAGTAAYTACTCTTCAAGTGTAGTTAACCAATAGTTACTGTTAAACCAAGCTGCCAGTTSAAGCAAGGTTCTACCCTGGCCTGGCTGTATCATCCCCTATGTGTGAGAGAGAAGTACTACTTCAGAAAAAAAAAATTTAAAAAAAAGTTATCTGTGCATGACTAAAGTAAGAAGTGTTCAGGGACAGATGAGAATTTTGAATGGTTGTGATGAACCAGAAAAGCCTAAAAATCAACAAGATTGGTTAAAACAAGGCATTTAGGAAGCAGATCTCAAATACATGACTTAAGAGTTACTGGATTGCAAAGAAAAAACTGTGAGATAACACAGTCAGAAGCAGTAAAGCTTGTTTGGCAGACAAGTCTTAAGAAAAGTGTATAAATATCAAAGATGCTTCAAGAGACAAAGATAACTGTTCAGAAAACACCAGTTYGCTGGGAAAGCTTGGTGAACTTTGATTAATTATTTCATTTAAAGAACAGCTCTCCAACCTAGAAATAACTCCAGTGCTCTTCATGCACACTAAAAATAAAAGGCCAAATAATTTTCAGCACAAATTACTTAAACTGAAAATTATGAAAAAGTATATTAAGAATTTTTAAAAAAACAAACAAAAACATGCTGASTACAATGTGAAGCTGCAAAATCTCCTTCACTGAAGGTTTTAAATAACAGATTAGACAAACATCTGCCAAGAATGGTTTATGTATGTTCAGCCCTAAAACCATGACAAGGGCAATGGCAGAGTTAACTCACACTTTAGTTTTTCCTTAGGCTCTAAATTTCTATGAATTTTTCAAGAAATGGCTTATGGTTAACGTGTATAGAACAGCTCCTGTAAAAAAAACCCTGTATCTTACACCTTGCTCTTATTATCTCTCGAGGTTGATCACTTCTTAATTTGATCAATAAATATTGATCATCAGACTAGACTCATCTGCTTATYAATGCTAATGGCAGTCTTACAAATTTCTGACAGCTCAGGTTTCATTCTCAGTGACATTAAGACATAAGAAACCAGACTCTAGTCTGTTGAGGCAAACTAATTTWAAAAAATTTGCATCGTTTCAGTAAAACATTAAAATCACACTTGTGTGAGGTAAAACCTGCTTTCAGTTAGGTGTAACCAGAACACAGAGCACAGAATTCATAACATTAAATGTGTAGYATTCACAGGCAGTATTTCCTGTGCAACCACTGTTACTAGGAAACATGGTCTATTAGGAGAAAGAGATTCAGTACACACTACAAAAAAAATGTAACTAACATTTTTATTACTCTCATACCAAAAGTTTAGGTTTTGTTTGTTTGGGTTTTTTTGTTGTTTTGTTTTTGGTTTTTTTAAAATCATGAGATAACAAGTAAGAAACATTCATGTGAACAGCTTATTAAGCGAAAAGGAAACAAGTAATATCCATTAAATACACTCTTAGTTGTTCCTTAGTTGTGAAAACAACAGGAAAGGCCATCCCTTATCTTAGATCCATATTAAATGCTGAAACAACAGCACTCTACAGCAGAGGTAGGACGGTATCAAACCTGACCCTGAGTGCTAAGTCAACATGACAACAATGCCAGTGAGCAGACTGGACAACTAAAAATTAACACACTGACAGGAAAGCAGCAAAAMATCTTACATTTAAGGAGTATCCATTTGACATTTAACTAAACTTGGGCTTCCACACACAAACTGAAACCTAGTGAAAAGTTTCAGATCTGTTTCAGGCTGAAAGATTTTTTTCAACATACTAGGATGTCAGTAATTATACTACTTATTTAATTTATGTCTCTTTACTATACAAAGAACGGTTGCATATCAGACCAAGAAGAATAAGAGAGGTAAAAATGWATACTCACCTTTCCAGCTGATCCAAATGCAAACAGGCCAAGGTCTTCATAAGAAGTGACAGCTGTTGGTAAGGGGGAAAAAAAGCTAAAATATTTCTAACTTGAAAAGTTTGAAAACTCTACTTTTAGTGCTTTTTTACACCTTTAAATGAACATAATTCAGAATTAAATAAATATTTAATAGTATTTTTTATTTACAAAATAGCTTTTATATACACCTCTATTCCTGCTACAAAACACAGCTTTATGCTCAAACATTCAGACTCTCCAGCGACTCAATTCAGTATTTACAGTAGCAATATTTAAAATATAATAGCAATACACTAATGGCAAATTGCCTTCTCCCAAAGATTTTCTCTGTTGGTGAACTGTGGAATTAGCATCAACAATTAGCGATATTTGTGCATGTTATTTCTTAAAACAGCAGGTTTTTACTAAAATTGACAATGGAAGATACATTTTCACCTTTCTACAAATATAAACAACACCATCTTTCCAGCTTTTAAAAACKAGGTACTATCTATTTTCAAGAGAGYTGAAGGTAAACATCTTCTTTGGTTGAAATCTATCATTACAAAACCCAAAACAAAAGCCAAAGCAAAACAAAAATCCTGCCCTTRCCTGCACCCAACTTATATAATTACATTAAAACAGCCTGTGGTTTCCTGCATAATTTTGCTGGGTTTTAGCTGAAGCTCACTTCTATTATCATTGGTAACTCAAAACAATCCTTTCTCAGAGAGAAGGAAGTCATATTAAAGCCTTTCATTGTTACTCTGTGTTTTGTCATTAGAAACTAACTCATGCGGTATCAAAAAATTGAAGTTTTCTGAGAAATACCASTCACTTTCTTGGGATATAATAAAACAGCTGTGAATGCCTCAGAGAGTAAAATTAATCCCAAACCCACATAACGTTATTGTCACAACACTTGATTTCTCTTCTTAGGTTCTGTCTGGAACAACACTGCTCCTGCTTCTGTCACATCTTAATTTAGGGCCCAGCTTTGCAAGCTGAGCTGCTGGGGCTGCCTTTCACACCTGAGTGAAGTCCCATTCACCGAAGTAAATGACACAAGACATGGGAGACACAGGCACTTCACAGAGATCAGATGACAGGACTGGAGCCTCAGACTTGCCCAAGCTTAGGTGGTTTTATTTCACTGAAGTTCTGCACACAGTCAGACCAATGCTCCAGAGGGGAAAAAAACAAAACAAAACTAAAACCAAAAAAAGAGACAAATCCCAAACCCAAAAAACCTTCATTAATTTTCTCAAGGGCAATATTTCACATTCTGCTTTACTACCGACACCAACACACTATGACAATATAAATGAAATAACAATATTAAATGAGCAAGAGTCAGCTCTCAGCATAAACCTGAACTGTCTCTAACAGATATAATGAAACAAAAAATATGTCTTACTAGATTTTACCCTGTATTTTTCTTAATTTCTATTTATAAAGCAGTTGATTATGAGAAAATTGTATTTTAGATGGCCATCTCTAATAGCACGGTCTATTAGGAGAAAGAAAAGAAAAATCAGTAAAATGTTAAACTTGTTTAAAAGCAAGTTGYTATTACATGGTAACAAATGTACAGCACACATGTATGAGAAGCTATCAGCAAAGAAAACAAAATTCTCCACACAATTCCAAAAGAGTAATATGAAACCTTAGAGTATTTTCTGTAGTAATTGTTTCTGTAATCCATTTAGTCTTGTGAGAACACTGGGAATCCCTATTACTTGATCACATTACTTCAGTAATTTCAAGAATACATGGAGCAAAATATTAAACCGAATTTATATACAGAATTTCTGTGTGATTTGCTTAATTTTTATCCTGTTATTAACAGTYCATGGAAATCCCTTTAAATGTGAAGGGAAATTGCCAAGTATAGTACCAGCAGTATTTGTGACTAACTCCTAAAATGAAAAGAAAAAAACAGCCACAAAACTTCAAAGTAGATCCCACTTAAACTGCCAATTCCTCTGCTTTACAGAGCTTAGTTTTTATCAGCCCAAAACAACACAGGTCATACTGAATTAATACTAGGAGAAAACACTGACTACACTAATCCCAGTCCAACACTTGACACTTGGGAATATTTTTTTAACTAAACCTTTTGGTCTACACAAATCACTTGATTTTTTCAAAGTCTAGACCAACATCACTGAGTAACTGAAGATACTTCTTTATTTTTAAACAGCAACTAAAATGCCTGTGCTTAATAAATCCTGGCCTYTGTTTAAAATGGAATTAGTATTAGTGCCTCCTTTTCAGAAGGTATTTTGTAAGTCAGGTCTTTCCTAAATAATAGTTTACAAATCCTTTCAACAGTTTCTCTTCACTGCCCTTTAAGCTTTTCTAGCTMATTTTTAATATAAGAATACTAAGAATTCCTTCCAATTTGTTGCCATGGATTAAGTTTAATACTGTAACACTATTTACAAATTAATATAGATTTTATATAAGAAAAAGTTTAATTACCTACTTTGGAGTCAAACATGTACAGTGATTTTTACTTTGCTAAGGTACAACAGGTCGTATTTCCCACTTTAAAGACAGTATGCCAAGGAAGAATTTGGAATGCTAGCTAACATTTAATTACTTCAATAGCTGACAGGAATTATAGGAAATATGATCTCAAATCAATCTTATTTAAAAAAAAAAAATCAAAACACTGAAGGTCATAAATCCAGCAAACTTATCCAGACAYAGCTGTGGTGCAAGTCCTACCTGTCAGCATTAGGTGATAACGGATTATTAGTTACAGATAAGAGAAATATTTCATCCTGCCACTTCAGTGCTGTTCCCTGCTTTCAGCATTTCAAAAACGCTTTCTGGAAGTGGACTGCTGCCTTTGGACAAGAATTGAGTGGTTAAACCATTCTTGCATCTTAGGTCTCTAAGTTCGTATCATGCAAACCCTTCTTACTTCAATAAACTTTAATCCTTAGTTTTCCCTCTCATCATTTTTTTGCAAGAACTTCTTTAATGATTTTTTTTACTAGACAACAGCTTAATACCCTTAAAATACCCAACTTTTCAGCCTGAAGTAAGACGTAAAAAAAGCCATTATAATTTACCTCAAGTATCCCCTTTTTTTGCTTCTCATATATCTCTCTAGCTACTTGTTTCAGGTTCTGATTMCTTTCTAATAAGCAGTGCTCAAAAAGGAGAAAAGAATTACCAAAGACTTAATCCCAAATCATCAAGCAGCTAACAATATCAACCATAAAAATAACCCTACCTCTGAGGGATGTTTTTTAAGAATGTATGAAGATCACTCAACAGGTGGGGACAGGAGCAGCAGATCTAAGAAGAATCAGGAAGCGATGATCTGAGAGACCAAAGGCAGCTAAAGAAAACAAAGCCAAGGAGGAAAGAGGCAGAAGCTTTCTCCCACCACCTTTGAAAAGAGAGGAAAACAGATGAGAGGGAAACAATAAGCAGGGAGACTTCCTGCTGTAACATGATCTTTGTGTATGTGAAGTCAAGGAACAACTCAGTTGTTTCAATAACAATTGAAAGAAGCAGGAATTAAAACACAGACAGATTAAATTGCAGGTATTAGAATGTATTGTTAGAACTGTATCAAAGCAGTTTCCAAGGGCTGCAATATGACTTCTCCTTCAGCATTAAAAAAGCTCTATAATATGCATCTGTAAGGTACCACGAGAATAATGATAATCCAGTATGATTAAAAAATCTAGAAGGTATCCATTTCAAACCATGGAGAACATATATATACTACTCCTAGGAGAATGAAAGATTGYTATTTTATTGCCCTAAGCATTCACTGAAAGCAAAGGCACACACTGAAGTAGTGAGGTTCAACCAGCACCAAAATAATTTTGCAACAGAAATACAGAATCTCTCTGGAAAGAGAGGCATTTTGAAAAAAAAAAAAATCAAAAAAACCCCAGAAACTGGACAGTTTGGCATTGGCTTTGCATTTTGACTCAAAATCATATAAATCATATTTTTATATGGCAAATATTAATAGTTAAAAATTAAGTAAGTCAACATCTGTGAATCAGACAACTGTTAACATGATGTTAACTGCAATCATTATACTGGCTCATAGATAGAGCTGAGCAAATATTTCAGAGCTCACTGTTAGATAAATCCTTTTCACTTACCAGTCTGAGTGCACATACTGAGCAGAAGAAACACAGAGTAAGAAGCAAGGCTGGCAACAATCAGCAGCAAGATACTGAAAACCACAAAATATTCACAATTAAAGCACTTTCACAGTACAGTGCACTTTCCAGCCTTAAGAATGCTACTTTTGCAAGAATTAAGCTACCACAAGACAAGATTTCCTCATTTTATGGCTTGTTTCTGCTGACTATGGTTCACGTGGTCTCTCTTCTTCCCAAAACTTGCCAAGTTGCCCTGATCTGTACATTTTTCACCAATATCCCATACCATACCAAGTAAATCCTGGTGTATGTATGACAAAATGGACATAACCATGGCAATTTGTGTGCACATATACCCAAATATACATCTTCCAGTGAAGTGAAACCAGTGCTTAGGAAATGGTCAGAGTGACAATTCCAGTGACTTTGGCCCCATTAGCAACAGGTCAGCACTTGCAATAAGCAAAAGTGCAAACAAAAGCACTAATTCAGTTTTCAACCATGTATCCATCCTATTCCACAAAGCCCAGTCCTGGAACTAAAGGAGATAACAGTTTTGAAAGGCAAGTATCAATCTATCAGGAATAATGGCCAAGAAATTGCCACCATGTGGCAATTTAATGCAACATCTAAGCAGGATTTATGTTAGGCCATACTGAATGACTAAATCAGAAAGGGGAAGATCTCAATCAACAATTCTGAAAAGCACAACCTACTTATTTCTTCCTCAGATTTGCACAGGAGTCTCAGTAATCAAGTTTTGTTCTATTTACAACTGCAAGCCGAGTTTAAAAAATGAGTGTATGCAAAAACTGAAAACTTACCTAAACCCCAAGATCCCTGTGTTGGCCATAGCATAGGATAAGCCAAGTATCCCACTGCCCATGATTGCATTCATTAARTTAAATACTGAGAAAGCAAAGGAAGAACCACGACTTGAGGAACTCTGCGAAAGGGCACAAAAAAAAAAAAAAGTACTATTAGTGGAAGAGGCGTTTTGATCTGTCCTAGAAGGATATACAAGGAAAGGGGCAAGATCAACTTTTCCCTCCTTAATCTAAATCAGAAAATCTCATTTGTTATTCTAAAACCACGCAAAGCCTTGTGCACACACGACAACACGATGCCGCCCCGTAAGCATCTCATGACGCCCACAACCTTTGAGCACACTGAAAGCAGAGCGCAAAACGAGTACAGCAAGAATTACAGTTCGGAGCTGGCTCTCCCTGCGTGCTCACAACAGCGGCGAGGGCACATAACAGCATTTCCAAGAGCTCAGTAAGCAGGGAATCGAAGGGATCAGGAGCAGCGCTGGGACCAGAGGCTCATTCCCCTCCCTCCAGGTGACTCCCCTCTCCCGGTGCCGTCACGCCGGAGCCGCCCCTCACAGCCCCGTCCCGCCCGACCTTTGAGCCCGCGCTCCCCGMGCTTCTCCTCAGCACCCAGCGCAGCCCTGCAGGGCGCTCCCTCCCCGCCGCCCCTCACACGCACGCTGCCCGGCGGCGGCGGCAGCAGCGGGGCCGTCTCCCCGTCCTCCCCCTCCTGCTCGTTTTCGTCCTCCTCCCGCTGCTCGCGGGCGGACAGGTAGCAGCCGCGGGCGGACAGGGGCCGGACCCGCCCAGACCCCCAGGGCGGCACCGCCGCCATCGCCCCCCGCGCGCCGAGCGCCTCTGAGGGGAGCGGCGGGGGCGGGGCCAAGGGGAGGCGCGGTCAAAATGGGGCGGGGCCACAAGCGAGGGGCGGGGTCATTGCCCCCGTGCCCGCCTCGCTGAGGGGACATGGTGGGCGTGGTCATTTTGGGGGCGTGGCCATCACGCCGGCCCCGCCCACTCCCGGCGCAGCGRCGATGACGCGCGCGCCCGGCGCGCGGGGCCCGGCATGAGGTGAGGGCGGGGGCGGGGGGGAGAGAATTCCCTGAGGGAAGAACGGGATAAACGGGAATCGTGGTGAGGAGGGGAAGGATGGTCTCTCCATAGGCGCCTTGGGAAGGTGGCTGCAGTGGCCTCCAGCCAGATCCAGCGTTGCGGGCGGCTTTGTCTTGTGGGTTTAATCSGGTACGGAGAAGCGAGAGGATGAGAGGACATGGCCSCAARTTGCGYCARAGGARGCTTAGYTTGGACWTTAGGAAGGATTTCTTCACAGAAAGCCTGATCAGACATTSGWWCGATGYCCAGGAAAGTAGTGGAGTCCCTGTSCTGGWGGTGTTTAAGGACAGATTGGGCGAAGCACCCAGTGCCATGGTGTGTTCGGTCACTGTTCSWTTCGATGAGCGCAGAGRTCTTTTCCAACCTAAKC
Organism: Malurus melanocephalus; assembly: GCF_030028575.1. NCBI lineage: Eukaryota > Metazoa > Chordata > Aves > Passeriformes > Maluridae > Malurus > Malurus melanocephalus. The sequence goes on along the minus strand of NW_026623899.1, from coordinate 251,742 downwards.
GATTCTCTGATTCTGAGAATCACGCCAGCCCTTTCCATCCCCAGGGAAATGCCGCAGGAAAATCGCGGGGATGCTCAGGCCGCTGGCTGAGGGATTTCTCCTGTGCAGCAGACGTGAGGAATGCAGTGTGTCTTTCCAGAGGTGTTGTCTGCCAAAAAGCTGGCTTAGGGAATTGGGCTGGCTGGGAGATGTAGGGAATTYCAGCGAGGAGCTGGGATCTGCAGGGAAGGAGAATGGGACCAGCTTTGCCAGGGTTTGTGAAGAAGAGAAGAGAAGAGAACACACAGCCTGGCTGGCTGGAGGGGTGCAGCAGCCGAGGGAGGCGAGAGAATCTATTTCCTTTCAGAGCTTTTCTCCTATCAACCCCCGATCTCAAAACAAGCTTCCCAAGAAATCAAGGAGAAACRCCAGCCTCCAGCACCACCTAAGCCATTGATTCCTGCCTTGGATCAGCCAGTGTCAAAGCAGCAAAACTGGGCCCTTTTGGTCTGTGTCTAGTGAAGGAAGCATTTAGAGAAGTGTTAAGCCACTTTTCCAGTTTCTGTCCCATGGATGAACCAGGGCTCAGTGGCAGGAACAGACATTACTAATGCTCCTCTAGACCGTGTGGGGGATATTACATTTAATTAATGACCTTTCTGGCGTGCAGCTCATGGAGCAAAAATCTTACAGAGCATGTAACCCCTCACACTGGGACATGGGAGGCAGAAATAACCAAAAGTGATCATGACCACTGTTGCTAATAACTGTTTTCTAGCAACCACTGCTTGGTAATGAATTTTCCCAGACACAGGAGGGATCCAACAGTAGGATCAAGACAGTAGAAATCTTTCCATTTGTCTTACTGGGATTAATATCACATTTATTAGAACAAAGAGAGGTCATTGTTTTTTGGCAGGAGGGGATTATCTCGCCACTTGAAGTCAGTTAATGTTTGAGTCTAAAAGTACATTTGCAAAATAACAGAAATGTGCAGAATATATTTCATAATAAAGAGCTTTACTAAACTATTGTGAATTGTTCGGTGCAGATGGAAATTCTGGTTTAAGAGAACAGCAAATCCATGTGATTTGCAGCCTTTTAAATRGAATGGTTACATAATGTCTATAAAATGAGTAATTTCTCTTCTAGGACTTTGTGGAGATTGGGMTACTGTGCCAGACTACTGAAAACTAATCATTTTAGGACAGCTGCATCAAATACATCATTTCCAGCAGTTTGGATGCTATTGGCACAATATTCTGGCAGAATACCTGGGCTYTTTGTAGTAGTTAGAAAAAATACTTTCTTCACAATGCCTGAAACAGTGGAGGATAAAGCTAATCCAGAACTGTATTTGCCACATCCTGGAGTRCGTGGGATGACACTGCTCAACAGAGAGGCTTTCAAAAGGACAGTGGTTGTTCCAGCTCTTAAAGTCAAGAAAGAAATTGTGAATAGTGTGCTGAAGTCCCTAAAACAATCAGTACTGCAGCGTCCCGGCCTCAAGCGTGTGGTGGAGGATCCAGAGGATGAGGAGAATAGATTTGTTATCCTGGATCCTCATAAAATACCAGAATTCTCATTAGGAGAGTCAGAGCAACACATCCTCAAACAGCTCAATGTCCATCCTGAGGTGTCCAAGTACAACCTGGAACTGACTTACGAGAATTTCAAGTCGGAGGAGATCCTGCGAGCTGTCCTTCCCGAAGGTCAAGAGGTCACCTCCGGATTCAGCCGTGTTGGCCACATAGCTCATTTGAATCTCAGGGATCACCAGCTACCCTACAGACATTTGATTGGTAGGTAAAACAGCTCCTGTCAGGAAGGTATTTGTGTGATTTGTATATTGTTAGAAAGATACKTTATGGAGGGGCACAGTTGTCTGCTCTCACAGTGTGGTGCTCTCTTTACAGAGCACTGGCCCAGGGTGAAGTGTGAGCCTTGGAAAGAGGGAGGTTGTTCCAACACACAATTAACTTTTGTTAATTTACCTATAAACAGCAGGTTTGTTGTGGCTGTTGTAGAACATTAAAAGGTCTTGGTCCCTTAACCAGAATATCTTTYACCCTCTCTTTCAGGTCAGGTTATAATGGACAAGAATCCAGGAATCACCTGTGTGGTGAATAAAACCAGTATTATTGACAGCACATACAGGAATTTTGAAATGGAAGTGCTTGCCGGAGAGAACAACCTGGTAACCAAGGTACAGGCCTTTTTCTCCTGGTATTTTAAACTTATTGTGCTAAAACCCAGAGGCATTTTCTGGAGAGATGTGATGCAGGATGCTGCTGGGACCATTCCTTTGCACAATGTTCTTCCTGACGCCTGTCTGAGCCTAAGAGTTGGCTGTCACTGCTACATTCCTTTGTCCTGGTCTGCCAAGGGCAAACTCACCCACGGGCATCAGGAAGACATGTATTATTTCAAGTTCACAGCCTAGATTTAATGGTGTGGATTTGATCTAAGAAAATCCAGTTTCCTGATTTTACCCAGCCTTGTACAGTGACTGGTACAGAAAGTAAGAGTGTGTTTTTCAATCTTACTGACTTTGCAACTTAGGCAACAGTTTGCCTTTGCCTTTTTTCCTTTCCTGTCAGCAGCAAGACAAAACTCCTGTCTCCTCTGCTCTGACATTCATCAGGTGCAATCACTGTGTAACTGCCAAGTATTCTTCACATAGGGTTTCTTGTCTGTAGTTAGAAACTTGGCCACTGCTTCCACAAAAATACTCTTACCTGTTAGCAGTTTTACACTTGCAAAAGAGAAAACATGAGATTACCAAATAAAAAGGTTGAATAGCTTGGTGGAACATCCTGTTCATGCAGAGAGAAGGCAGCTGTATTGTCAAAGCAGCAGCAACAATTGAATATTATGCAGATGGTGTCACCACACACCTGGCAGACCGTGGAGCTGCATCCAGAAGTGCAGAGACACTTCAGGGTGTTTCTTGCTGGCAAAATAAACTATGTGATTTGGATCCCAAGTTACTGCACTTTGCAATCACACAATTCCATGTGCTGGTGCAAAGAGAGTATTATCTTGCATCCCATTCTCGTCTGAATAAATACTGTTTCCTTTCAGGTCTGCTCTTAAGATAGTGGTCATCCCAAAGCCTGGGTTTGGATCAGTTTCCAGACTCTGTCACCTTRGGAGATGAAATACAGTATTTTTCAAGCTGCAGAACTGGCTCCCAGTGGCTTTGAATTTGGCTGACGGTTCCCGTTCTTGGGCCTATCATTCTCAGACGCTTATTTACTGTGTGCACTCCACAARGGAGGGCTTGAGGCATCTTTCCAAGGTCTGCTTTCAATAAAGGAGTTGTCAGCCATCCACAAAGCTCTTGAAAAACCTCAGGTTTTTTTAGGGTCATTTTAAGTTGTTGCTTTATTTCCACCTGGTGATTGAGACCTGCATAAAGCCAGCCATTGGGATTGACAGTGGGGAGATGGTTGTTTCTGATGAATTTATCTGTTGATTTAAGATCTGTTTATTTGATTGCGTAGTTGACCTGTTTATTGAAGATTCATGTGTTCTACCAGCAGGACAATGCTGATGTACCTATTACCTTTAGATAAAGCACCTTGTTTTTAGCTGTCTTAATTACTGATAGTGCTCAAATTTGCCTGGTTATTTGAAGATAGAATTTTAACCAAATGTTTTGGACTTCCAGGTCAAAGAAAATAACATTGCCTATGAATTGGACTTTTCCAAAGTCTACTGGAACCCACGCCTGTCCACAGAGCACGGCCGCATAGTGGAGCTGCTAAAGCCCGGCGATGTTCTGTTCGACGTCTTTGCTGGGATCGGACCTTTCGCCATTCCAGCAGCCAGGAGAAAGTGCCGTGTGTTTGCCAACGACCTCAACCCCGAGTCCTACACCTGGCTCCTGCACAACTGCAAGCTCAACAAAGTGGACACCAAGGTAAAAGCCTTCAACATGGATGGCAGGGACTTCCTGCGGGGGCCAGTGAGGGAAGAGCTCAGCAAAGAGCTCCCACTCCTGAAAGAGGAACAGAAAACCGCTTTCCACATAGTGATGAATTTGCCAGCTTTGGCTGTGGAATTTCTGGGTGCTTTCAGGCATCTCTTGGTGGGGGAGCCCTGCAGCCCTGCTGCCCTTCCCACTGTGCACTGCTATGGGTTCTCCAAACACACCAACCCAGCCAGAGACATTCAGGAAAGAGCAGAAGCTTCGCTGGGAACTTCCTTGGCTGGACGCTGTTCCGCTTTCATGGTCAGGAATGTGGCGCCCAACAAGGAGATGCTGTGCCTCAGTTTCCAGATCCCAGCAGACGTGCTGTACAAGAGGCCCTGCCCTGATGAAGGTAAGGAGCAAACCTCCCACGTGGCATTGGGATTTCAGGCTGCACCTTGGGCTGGTCCCACCTTGTCAGCCCCGTGGGCCACTCCAGGTATGTGACAGCAGTGCTGGATGTGGCACTGAGCACGGAGGTGGCCGGCAGGACCGAKCGACTGCACGTGTGCAGCAGCTGCAAGGCTTCCTCACTCTTGGTAACAGCAGCCTGCTCCTCTGATCCCAGCATGAGCTCCCTAGAAAAATGGTGGACTGGATAGGATCACCCCACAGGCCATAAACCAGACCATTACGCCTCAGGTTGTGCTCTGGGGGAGGATGGGGGACTCAGTCATCTTTGTGAGCCCTTCCAGTGCAGGATACTCAGTGATCTGTGATCTAATGCCAAGCACACGTTTCTGTTAGMTCAGTACTTCAGAACTGGAGCTGCATTTTTGCCCAGATCAGGGCACTTCAAGGGACTGGTCCCAGCTCTGACCTCCCTCTTATGCTCACATGGGCGCAGGGAGGTCTGGAGTCACCACATCAGCAGAATCAGGTTCTGTACCGAATTCAGTTTGAGACATAGATACCCTTAGAGATCTTCAGTACTGGATTTGGTTGTTAATAATTGTTCATTTTTTCTTGAAGTAATTGGTTGGTTTCAGTGATCTTGGGCTTTGCAGTACATGACAAAGGGGAAGAGGGAGGCTTTCAGTCTGCAGTTACATGAACKGGAGGAAAGGAGGTTTTTATAAAGCTTTAATGACATGAAACCTATTTCTATTCTGTTATTGGGTAGCACTGAAATGTGGGTCAAAATGTAGCTCCACGTGTTTTTTTTGAAAGATTTTTCTGGCATTCAGTAAAGACCCTCCATTATTGTTCTAACAGTTCTCATTTGTGACTATTAATCCTGATTTTAACTCTYAGCTCTTCCTGTTAAATTCCTTAACAGAGCTCCCTGTTCTAGAGTTTGTGGTTAGGTCAGTCTGTTTACTGTACATTAAATTTACTTTTTCTAACCTTTTCCCAGCAAAACCAGCCTCAAAACGTCTGTGTACCAGTCAAGATTCTTCTGAAGAGAAGTTACTGAGTTGAAGACCAGAGCCTTGGTGACTACCTTTGTTTATGTAAAGGATATTTAGGGTGTCCCTTGAGTTACTGGGAGCAGGTCTGTGTTCCCATCAAATTGCAGCTTTCCTTTTCATTGTGGGATTGATAAGATTGAAATTGTTGTTACTACAAAAAAATTAAAATCTTGCTCTTTTATAAATCAATGTGTTTTGGTACTTCACTGCTCTCTGTTGTTCCACGCCCTGTACTAATTCAGTGGCGTGGCCTGGGGTGATTTTCTGCTGTGGCATTTTGATAATGTGCAGTTTGTGGGGAGAACAGATTTTTATGTCTTGTCGGGTCTAGGAAGATGACTTGTATAACCCCTGCCTTGGATTCTCCCTGACACATGTTTTGGTTCCAGAATATCGGATTATGGTTAGCAGATGCACAAACAACTCTTGTGTAAGCAAGGTAACCTTTCAAAAGCTTAACCTGAGATACCAAAAGGGCCAATAGCCCAATATCCTGAGGTTTTGAGTAAAAAATTCTTTTTAACACCATGATTTAGTTAGGGATCAGTTGACTGCTAACTTTGTGTTTGCCCATGGTTAGAGCCACAAAGACTCTAATGCCTTTTGCACATTTGCAGACGAAGCTCACGCTTGCATTGCAGGGCCAGGCTGAAACCAGCACCTGGAAAACAGTTCTGTCCTCAAACCGTGTCCTCCCGTGGCTTCTGTGCCTCCGCCCTCTCCCAGCTCTCCCCACCTCTGCGCCTGCTCCCCTGCTCAGTCCCTGCATGATCTTTCTGGCTGGCTGCTTGTATTCTGCAGGGATTTCAAAAGACTCTGCCTTTGATTTCTTTTTCTTACCCATCCAAACTATTGTTGGGCAACGTCAACCACAAATAGTTTATTTGGCCAGAGAACTCGCCCCGCCCTCTCAGTTTCAGATATTTTCCCTCAGCCCAAGCTCCAAGCTCACGCCCAGCAATCTGGTGATATCTGTCACCATCCTGGCCCTGCTGCTGTGGCTCCATCCCTGAGCCTGCAGCCYGCTGGATGTTTGGTTCTCACCCAAACACCGCCAAGGGCCATGGATTTGTTTTGCTTTTGGCTCCGTGTGATGGCCTTTCCTTCCCTTGGCTACACAGTGGTGTTTGGAGCTAGCCCTGGCAGCCTGGTCACTGCAGATCACATTTATCAGTCCCCAGGGACGAGGCCATCATGACTCACCCATGTATCCTGAATCCTCCCTGGCCTGCACTGCAGCCTGAGCGTTCCTGCACAGCCTCGAACACCGAATCCCTGAGTGTGCTCTGCTCCCTGGTMCTGCTGTGCTGGGATCCTGCTCCGCTGCCTGTCACAGTTCCTGACTCTGCTGCTCTCCAGCTGCTGCCCTCTGGCTTTCCATAAACATCTCAGGGTGGYTCCTGTTCTGTGGAGCCCTCCACGAACACTGCTGGAGAAATAAGGCCCTCAACCACTCCGCATCACCCTGGGATCTCTTGCCTGACACAGATTGCAGGTCCCTGTGACTTTACTTTGCCTCACATCCCAGATTTAGGGCTTGGCACCACTGCACCACAGAAACCAGGCTTTGACCACCATTTCTGGGTCAAGCCTAAAAAATACATAACTGATTTTCACYGAAGCATCCCAGGGCAGGGAAGGATTTGAACTGGTAAAAGTTTTGTTCCCTTAAGGACTGAATGCCAGCGTTACACCAGCAGCATAACTTCAGTTTAAATGCAAGTTTAGCAGTTATGTCACTACACTCTTAACCAGGGCTTTCCCAGATTTCTGTGCTGTTGCCAGTTCTGTGTACAAACAATGAAATAATAAAGAATAGCCAAGCTACACACCACTTAATGAGTGTATTGAAATGACACACATTAATATGCATATACAGTTTGCGTTCATTAAGGCATGACCTTGGGCTTTACAAACTGAATATAAACAGATAATTGGTGAGGTGCATGTTTGCCAGTCTGGGTGAGCCTGGGAGAGGGGAGAGAAAAAAGGAAGAGGAGGTGAGAGGGGGGAGAGGGAAGAATCCAATCTTTTCTTTACCTCTGCCTTGTGTAACATCCCTTGTCGCCAGCTGTTCTGAGCACAACCAACAGGATTTCAGTGGGCAATGGAAATTCCACCACCTCTGCCCATTTTCTTTAATAAAAAAAGCACTAAGTGTGGAATAGATCTAATTCTTCTCTTTATTCCAGCATAGAAAAAATGTATCTATCTAGTGCATTCCTCAGAGYAGGATTCAACAGCTATCAGTGGGTGGCCCATAAAATGTGGTCCAAGGTCACTGTCCTGAGCAGCTTCCTATGTCCTGCAGTTTATMCAGCTCATGGCACAGTCCTGTCCTGCCACAGGAAGTCCATCTGTGCTGCACTTGGTCACTGTTCCATTACAAGGAATAGGGAAGGAATATAAAAAGTAGCAGATCAAGTGCCATGGATCATTCCCAAAGCCAAAGSGATGTTCCTGCCTAAAAAATCTCCTGAGTTTCTGACAAATGGAGCTAAATGGGAGAAAACAAACAAACAAAACCCACAAAGAAACCGCACAATTTTGAGTATTTCAGTGGCTTCCCCTTATATCAAGGCTTCTTAGATTGTTTCTCGAGCACCTCAGCTGAAAGACTTYGAGCTAAAGATTTGTTTTCCAGGCAAAGGTAAGAACCAAGTGACACTCGGAGGAAGGATCCCACACAAGAGTTGTGTCAGCACATTTCCAGAGTTTCTCATCTCATCCAGCTGGCAGGAGGAAAAACCCACTTGTCTAAACTGGGGAAACTAGTTTTATGGGAAGAAAATGTAGGCTTGAATATTGACACTAAATGTTATAATCAAAATGGCATTTAAATGCTTGTGCAAATAAAACCCTGCAATAAGAGCAAAACCACAAACTTTAATAAAGTCTGGCTTTATTTAAAAAAAATTTACAAGTGTATTTCTTTAGGCCTCAAACATACACAGCTGAGTTATTCACATCTTCCATTAGATGTGGCTTATTGCTTCAGCCTCCCTCAGCAAAGTGCCACATGAATAACGAGCTCCCCCTCCACAAGAATGTATCTACCATTTCACAAAGCTCTCGTGCAGACGGGTTTTGTTTTTTCCCTTTAACACTTGAACACAGCTGGTTTTGCACACGAGAAGTGCACAGAGCAGCGACCGCAGCCCATCAGCGACGCAGATGGCAGCGGTTCTGCCCCACCTTTGCTGGCTCGGGTCACTTCTCTCCCCGCTGGGTGTCCCTTGGTCACAGGCTGGTGCTCCCTGGCTAGCTGGGGTGCCAGAAGAGCCCGCTGAAAGCGTCCTGCAGGGCCCGGTGACAAGCCAGGGAGGATGTGTAGCCCCCGGCCAGATCCTGCGGGGAGGCGGCTCGSACGTGGGTGAGGTACCTGCAGCAAAAAGCAGTGTTAGTGCAGGAACAAACACATCAAACCCCTCTGTGGCTCACAGACAGCGAGGTCAAGGCTGCTTTTGGAGAAAGCAAGGAGATGGAGCTGCCCACTGCYGGCTGAACACATCAGGGTAACACTTCCATGAGTTTAAGCAACTGTGCACCTTCCAGCGCTCTGGACAGCCAGAGCTGCACAGCGTTAAGGACACCGAGGGGTTTTATGTTCTCTGTGCTCGCTCTGGGGGACGGTTCGTTTCCCCACTTGCATAGATCCTGCCAAGACAAGGACACCACCAGAAGCTTTCCTGCACTCCCACAGGAACAGGAGGGTTTCAGCTCTGTCACTTAATGCCAGACTGTGCCCGAGGACACAGGGCTGAGCATCTTGCTCTCGGCCTATCTGTGCCTGGAATGCACTGACCCTGGGAATCAGATCTGTACCAAGCCATCATCATTTTTTCTACAGAAGGATCTAAACTCCTTCTTTAATTAAACATCATCATCCATTTGCAGATCCATCTGATTCCGCCCCCAGACCTTCCAGATGGTTGAGTTGACATGAAAACAAGAGYTGACATGGAAGCAGGAGCTGAGGTGGAAACACAAACACACTGCCTGCACTGGCACTGCCACAAGCTCTTGGCTCCTTCCAAGGCTCCCACCCAGCCACACACGCTGAGAGCTCCTGCTAAGGGATGGCTTCATTCCACACTGTAACCCTACAGCTCTTGCACCCCATGACACAGGTACAAGACCAGATTCTCCACTGGTTTTGCACCAAAACCCCATTAAATAGATCCACAGCCCATCAGGACCAGCACAAYGACCATCTCCAATCCTGACCACCACACACAACCCCATAAACAAGAAGAGCTTTCCACAGGGGCCGCGCTTCAGCCGCTGTTTTGATTCCTCACTTGGTACATGTTGCTCCTGGGAAGGTTGAGTCATTCCACCTCTGGCTTGGCAATCCAAGCATAAACTTGCAAAACGCACACAGCCTTTTATAATGTTATCCCGAGAAACCTAAAACAGCTGCACTTTTGGCAGGAAAGTACAGGACCACCAGTAAAATATCCAAAACAGTTGCATCTTTTAATTTATGACTGTACACTGTTTCCATAAAGAGTATATAAAACAGGTCAGATTTTATAGGTAAGACATAATAAACAGTCATACCCATTGATGCCATAAAAGCATAGAAAAAGAGATTACTCAGAAATGATTAATTGCCATTTTAAAAACTGTATTTCTTGCACCTAATAACCACAATGCACAGACATGAGCAATGTTTCTGAGGGATTCTTGGTGACATGTTGAAGCTGAGACTGATTTTGCCTCCTGTGACTGAGCTGAGGTGTTTTGTACCAAGTTGTGACAGTCTGGCCCTCACTGCCAGACACTGGTTCCCACCAGCAAGGACACAGGCAGAAGGGTCCAAAATAATAAAAATATAAACTCTTTTAACAGTGCTCAGTCCAAAACAATCTACAAACACAGCAACAAAGTTGGTCCCATCTCTTAATTTGCAAGGGGAGGTGGTCTGCAGAGAGCTCCTGGTTTGTGGCAAAACACTTTTTGTGGGTTTTAATTTTTCTTTAACATTTTTGTTACTTGTCCCTTAGTATTTTAGGAGGAAGATCTCATCCCTCCCAAAGGACCTTTAAAACTGCTGTGGGAAACAGGAGCTCGTTCTTCCAGCCAGGAACGATGGGCACTGACAACAATTTCCTTCAAAATGCTGGTGTGAAACTACCTCTACCCTCCAAACCAGAGTCTTATAAAAATCAATTCCCATCTTGGATTTCATTTCTATCATATTTATTTCATTGCACAACTCATTTTCCCCTCATGCATGAAACAGTCCAATGAAAAGGGGATTATTTTACATTTCAATATTAACAAAGGTTGGTTGTGTCTTTCTCATTACTTTTCTTATCTTCTCTTACTTATATATCACTGAAAGGAGAAAAACAGAGTCTATTGTTTCCCTTTTTCTAGGACACCTGAAATTGGAGCATTAGTTTCATAAGACAACCTSACTTCCAGCCACTGCAGCACTTGTAGTTAATTGGGAGGTGATCTCTGAAGCAATCCAAAATCATTGCCAAAAAGGCTCCCATCGACTTTTACTGCACAACCTGSCCTAATTCTCCTTGCTCCTGTGAAACAAGCACGGCCCGCTGCTGGCTGTCAAGTGAGGTCTTTATTTTCTTGTTAAGTATCTGAACTTACTGCTCTTGACCCATTTAATTACTGTGGTGCACCAGGCAATTGCAAAGAATCTGCCACGCTCAAGCCACACAATGAGAAGAGAATGTTTTGCCGGCTTTTCCACCCCAGTCCCCATCTGTGCTGCCTGGATCCAGCCATCCCCTCCACAGGAGAATCTCTCTGAACTGGATTCCTGGGGTTTCTGGCAGAGGTCAGCACATCTTTTCATGTACACCTTTACAACAGCAGCAGGAAGAAGCGCTTGCCAAGTTTTATTTCCAAAAAGCCGAGCTCCGTTAGGTCTTGGGACCTGGAGGTAATTGCTCTCACTAGTTAGCAAATTCCAGCACACTGGGTCTGTTTTTCATAGGTTTATTTTAAGTACCTGTAAATCTTATAAGCAGAAACCAGGAAAAAGAGGTTTGCTTTTTCTGGTGCACSGTTTTTTAATGTAACTTGTTTTTACTGAGGGCAGACTAAACTCTGAAGTTAAAAAAAGGCTGCACTATTATTTTTGAGCGGGGCTGAAGGGCTGTGTGTTCCCTGCCCCACCATTTCACACTTCCCAATCCCAGCAATGCCTATGCTCTGCTTCAGGCTCTGCCCAAACAAGCCCCCTTTCCTTGGCTGCAGCCTTTGGATGTTGATCTTCCCCATTAACCTTTCACGTCAGCTAAAACACGTCGTATTTTGTTCTTCATGAGCCTTGGGGGGCTCATTCCTGACCTTCAGTTTCTCATCACCGTGGAGGGGTTGGGAGGGAAAAAAAAAAAAGCGTCCTTTTTCAAGGAAAGAGGTGTTATTCACACTCAGTGTGGAGGCTCAGAATGAAGCTGGTCATTCCTGGGAGTGGATTTTTTTCGTGTTTTCCCCCAAGGCTGTGTCACCATCACTTCATCAGGAGTGGCCAGAACTGCTGGAGAACTMCAGGGCTGGCTCAGTGTGGATGTGATCCCCCTGTGCCTTCCCAGCACAGCCCAGGAGCCTCAGCCCCCTTGGCACTGCTGCTGCTGAGAGGAACCAACAAAAGCTCAGAGATGGAGCAGCTGTGGTAGAGCTGAGTGACCGCTGGCAATGTCCCCTCACTGCTCAGCAGGATGGTCTTGTTTCAAAGAAGTTCAGGAAAGACTTCAGAAACAGAAAGGATGGAGAAACGGTACAACCAAACCTGCCTAAAATAAAACCCCACCAAAACCCAAAAAAACCTAAACCCCCCCACCTGAACAAATCAACAAAAAGAACCAAACATCCAAACAACAAGCCAAATCCACCCCATAGTACATCCCTTCACYCATCCAACTGAAAGATCAGGGCTARGGATTATTTCACACAATCTTCCCTGCTACCCAAGATCAATACACTCCCGGGGTGATCCTGCAGATGCACCACTTGGAGTTACAAATGGAATAACTGTGTCTTTGGCATACAGATTTTTTTTTACTTGTTAGGTATTTTATGAGAGTGAAGAAAAGAAAAATCATTCACAAGTTGTTTAACAGAGAAAAAAAGAAGAAATAATTTAATTCTCTTCCACAGAATAGATTTAGGGCTCATCTGATTATCTGCAGTATCCAAGACAGAAARTAAAGGGGCAGACATTAGATCTGGGAAGTTTTCCAGATTCATCATTTAAATAATAAATAGTGGTTGCATGAAAGCAAGCAAAATACTCCAGTCTGTAAAACTGTGTGAAGCATTACCAAGACAGCAGCATAGGCCACTGCATTCCTGAGCCTTTCTGGAGAGAGCATTTTCCTGAGATTTACCAATCCCTAGGATGAGCTATTGCTGCATTWCTCAGATGAGCTTGCAGAGACTGGGTCCTGTCAGATGAGAGAGGCACACAGGAAACTGGGCTGTGTCTGGCCTGGTTTTGCTGAGGAATGTGTGGCCTGGGTTACTCTGTGATCCCTGAGCAGGTACAAAYGGAGCTCCTGTGCTCAGCTCTGTTTTCCTTTGAACCACTCAGCTCTACCACAGTCGGTCTGTGCAGCCAAACAGAATTTGTTTATAAAATGAGCCGAGTTCATTGCTGTTCTCCATTAAATAGCCCCAGGAAATGCATTTGGGAACGGGGCCTTTCCTGGGTGTTATTCAAATATGGTGTGGTTCACCCTTTCCCAGAGATTAATATGTCTAAGACGGGGCAAAAACACAAGGCACAAAGCTGGTGCTCAGAGAAATCCAGAGCAGCAATTCATCCTTCCAGGGAGTAGCTACAAGCCCGATCCTCAAATTAAAAAAAACAAAAAAACAAAAAAACAAGCTTTTCATCCATTCTAGCAGACACTATTTGTGCCCTATGACTGTATTTAGATGTTAACAACCCCACCAGCTATGATTTTRTCAGAAGTCCCTGCTGAGCCCATCCAACACTCATTCCCATGCAGAATTGGAGTTTAACACAGCCATGAGTRCAGCCAGAGCTCCTCCCAACCCACCCCAAACCCTCCTTGGGGTCACACTGCCAGCCCTAATGGCAGCCAGGCAYCTGCCACCAGCCACTCCTCTCCTCCAGACAACATGGACAAAATCTATTTAACAGCTGCAATCATTGTAGRAATTCTGTTATTTATTTGGGGTGTTTTTCATTGCTGCTTCTACACAATTGCAGCAATCAGTGTGGATTTTAAAACAGGGCTAAGCATGACAAGGTTCAAACAGGACAGATCCCAAGGCAGAGAGAAGAAGAATATCTTTTCACCCAGATTATGGCACCTTATGGACCGAACACAGCCCATAGTGCAGAGCAACAAGGAAAAGTCACTTTCAATACCACAACACAGTTTTGGCTACTAAAAAATGCTGTGAAAGACAAGTTCTGATSCAGCCCAGAACCCACCCCTGCAGCCCCAGCAGTCCCACCTGCAGACAGCAGCGCTGTGCAGATTCAGCTTAGTAAGCCAGGCTGTTGTGTTATTAATAATAACTCTGTTTAGCTGTGCTTTCTGAGGGCTTAGTGAGCAGAAATTGCTCACTGAGGTGTCAGATGAGTGCCAGACCCTTTTCCATGCCACAGACTTGCTCAGCCCATTTCACTCCCCCACGCCCCAGGAACCTGCCACAACCATCGCTTACTCATCCAATTCCAATTTCCAACAAGGAGAAGTTAATGCCTTCATCTTGCAATAAATTCTGCAAAAGCAGATGCCTTCTGACCCTAATGGATCTCTTTTTGTTACAGTTAAGGATTAAGAAAAAATGTAATTAAGAGTTTGAGCTCCTAGAGCTTTAATTTTTTATTTCTCCACTTTAGGTTTTCAAAGTGAAGAACTCTGTTCTACCAGGAATAAACTTTCCCAGTAGAAAAGCCAGGAACCCCCTGCCCAGCAAATCAACAGAAGAACTATAGACTTTTACTGATTCTTTTTACCCCCTCCATCTGCTTTTTCTAAACAGCAATTTGTTTCAAACACAGGGCAGGAGTGTGTGTCAACTGCATGTGGTGAAACAAAGCACTTTAAAATTAAAACAAAACAGGTCTGCCACAGCACACCTCAGCTCGGATGRAGCAGCACAGAGCTCTGTGTTACCAGACACTGAAAGAGGCAAAGAGTAGCCTAGAAAAGTGATATTAGCCATGAAGTAGCTGATAAAGCCAGCTCTGACTCTAATGGTAGAAATTAGTGATGAGTTATTCCCCCCTCTTTTCCCCCTTCCTCTTCTCCTTTAAAATGTCCTTTATAAAAAGGGCAAACATTTTGGATCCTGGAAGCTCAAAGCCACACAGGTCCTGCTGCAACAGTGACCCAGCAGCACCCTGGAGCTCACTGCTCCCTCCCAGTAACCTACTGCAGGGACCAATAAAGGAAATTTCTCCAAAAACTAAGGCATTTTTATTTCGTGTTTCACATAATCTGTTTCCTTTTTTTTTAATGGTGAAACATACATGATCTGTAAGATATATCTAATGACCCATCTCAGAGATTTTTTTACAAATTAGCTGTGAACTGGTGAGTGCAGTTGTGAGCCCTGGAGTAGAAAAACCTTTAAATGAAAAGACACAAAGTCACAAAAGTCCTCCTCCTCCTCAGTGGGGGAAGAGAACAGAATCAGATTTTCCCAAACTACTTTCCTTGAAAACTTCCTCTTTTTGAGATGAAATCCAGAGKCCAGAGACCAAACATTTCCACTAAAAAGCTAAATACATTGCAGAGAGGAATGGAGGGAAATTTCCTTTTGACAGCTATCTCAAAATATACCTTTAGTGCTGCTCATAAAAACCCCAACTCTCCTACTGGCAAAAAAAAAAAAAAAATTAAAGGAAGAAAAGTTTTAGAGAGCAGCTGGTTCTCCAGCATTTTCCTCCTGCAATTCTACTGTTGCTCTGTTTTTTAAATAGATGTGAGACCAGACTCAGGTACTTGCATTTATTTAACACATAAACATTTGCTTTTGGAGTAACTGAGAAGCCAGTGCTGTTGCCTTGAGGTGAGATGAAAAGCTACAGAGAAATTGAGATCAAAGGAAGAGKAGAAATGCTTTCTGCCCCCCAGAAACTGATATAATTTTAAAAGAAGTGGATGTTTTAAAGTGTAAAGACAGGAAACTAACGAT
This sequence comes from Malurus melanocephalus, assembly GCF_030028575.1. NCBI lineage: Eukaryota > Metazoa > Chordata > Aves > Passeriformes > Maluridae > Malurus > Malurus melanocephalus. The sequence goes on along the minus strand of NW_026623899.1, from coordinate 236,220 downwards.
GAAAAAGGTTTTATAGAATAAAGGAAGCTTTGTACTCCTCTGCCCTGATATGCATTTTGCACATTTCCTCTGCTGCAGGCTGGATGCACCCGTGGAAAGGACCGGAGGCACTGCCAAAAAATCGAGGTTTGGACAACTCCAGTCCCACTGCAGGCCCCTACCCAAAAAGGCACCACCTTGATACAACTATTTCATGTAGGAAAGTCTATAAATTCCAAGTACTATGAACTAGTTCAGATTTTGAGACAATCAACTGAAAGCATTGTAGACTATTGATGTAAAGGCTATTTTAAATGCGACATAAACCCCTTAAATGGTGCAAGCTGACCTACCTTCAAAAGGAACTGTAAACCCAATTATACCTGGAGATGTTAAAACTGCTTACAAGTTAAATAAACCTCCTCTTTTCACTGAAGAGTTATCCAACCTAGAGATTTAAATTCAACAAGAATTCCCATGTGTAAATCCAGTTCATGTTTGTGAAACATTTTGGCCCCCATGGGCCCACAATTCACAGTGGATGTCTGCATGTTCCTTTTGATAATAATCAAATGTTACATTTAATCAGATTCTCTTAACATTTGATCAGGCAGCAACACTTCAGACAAGGTGTAACAGTTCCAACCTTGGAAAATGCAAATACCAGGGCAAGAAAGCAGCTGCCTTTGGAGCACTCTGTGATTCTGAGCTAATGTGGGAAATCTCAAACACAGTTTCAAAAGTTAAAGTGATGACAGAGGTCATCTTATTTTGTTGGGTGTTTTTTTTTTCAGTTGAAAAGAAAAACAAACAGCCCTAAAGCTTCTGAAATACATCACAACCCCACTAAGAAACCCTTAGAGAAAGGAGGCATCTCCTCATCTGGTCTAAGGCAGGACGGGTTATAGGTTTCTGTGCTGTTGCAGGGAGGATTCAAGACAATGATTTTCTGAAAGTTCTCCTCATTTTAGCACGAGACTGCCTGYTTTAAAATAAAAACAGGAAATGGAAAGCAGAACCTGCAAACACACAAATCCTTTACAAGCAGAGGAAAACTGAAGGCTACGCGATTTTTTTGCTCATGTGTTTCAATTCTACAAAGGATATTTTATACAAGTTCTGGGCTGACTTTTCTTCCTGCAGTTGCTGGGGGGATTCCTCACACCCCAATTCCCTGTCAGGAAAATATTTAGTTGTTTGGATGGCTCCATACATTCAGAGAAGAGCCATCACTGACTGTGCTGCGTAACCAGTTCACTTCTTGTTGCTCACCGCGCATCTCCACACCACACATTCCTGCCAGCTCCAAAAGTTTGGATCATTTTTTTTCCCCTTTACACTGCAAGGATTTTCTGCTTCAACTCTTGGATTCCTTACCCCCACGTCCTCAGCCGTAACAAGAGGTTAGTGTTTATTTCTAGAAGCCTGGCTCACAGGAAGCCTTCCTTCAGCGCCAGCGACTTCCGTAACCCCAGCGGGGCCGGGAGCGCTCTGGGATGAGCGGGGGCACCTGGTGGCCCATTTGTCATCTCCCCGAGGTCACCCGCCAGCTGTCTGTCCTCTCAACACCCGGCCCCGGCACCGCGCTGCAGGCATTCTCCCTCGCTCAGGTTTCCAGGTCTGCACTTCCAGATCCAGTAAATCAATCAGCCCCCGCAGAAAGCGCTCAAACAGCGCCAGGGAAGCGCTGGAACACCCTTGGCAGCGCGGCAAGGACACGGCAGCGCCCGCGATGGATCACACTCGCAGCGCTGCACAACTGCAGCTCCGCTTGGGCTGTGACTAAATCCGGCTGCACTCGTGCTTGACCCCGGCAGGAATGTCATTGAACACAAAGGCCTTTTCTCAGCTGTGATATTGGGGTTTTTCTTCCTTTTTCAATGGTTAAAACAACCATTAAGCCACCATTTCTGTAATTGCAAAGCAGATCTCTTTTTAATACTTTGTGGAAATGCTTTGGCATAGATTGGTCTCCAAATTCTTCATCTTTTCCTCTGTCCTTCCTCCAGTTCCACTCTTCCTCCCACACACTTTGTTTAGGACAAAGGTCACCAGACGAACATGGATGTGTTTAAATAATTATTGTAACTCTGAGGAAGTTAACCACTGCTTTGTAACTTTCTACCTAAGTCAGGACTGTTTTCATAGGTTTATCTTTTTTATGTAAGGATAGGGCAAGTTCAGTTTTAAAGACTTTTTAAAGTCTTTCCCCAGGGCTGGGAGAATGCTTTCCTGGGCTGGATTCTGGGAATACAGCATCCCTTCTGCAGGCAAGAAGGGAGAACACAACTTTTATTCTGAAAGACAGTTATTTTAGACACACAAACTCTTCTTTTAGGATAAAAATTCCCTACTGTTCCTCCCACTCTGCCTTCTTCTCAGTGTTCTGCACACCCCACAGTGCACCACGAATCCCCCAGAGCACAGCCAGAGATCCATATTGATGAACTGGGACTTTGGGAAAGCTACATGAAAGAGATGCCGCCAGCACCAGCTTCCATGTAAATTATGCATCTGTGAGGCAAAGGGAGCCCTTTCTGAACAGAGTACTCAGCCACGAACACCTACAGAAAGAGGAGAGAGATGCAGACGCCTTTTTCCCCCCTTTTCAGTGCATTTTATTTGATGCACAGTTCTGAGGCAGAAGACCATGAGGACAGTCATAACTGCAACACAGAATCACAGAATGATTTGGGGTGGAAGGGATTAAAGATCACCCAGTTCCATCCCCTGCCATGGTCAGGGATGCCACCCATTAGCTCAGGGCACAACTGTGGAGTTCAGGATGGCTCCAAGCACACAGGAGGTATTTTTGCCCCAGGAGCTCTGTAAAGAACCTTGATTTTGCGCCCAAGGCTGGAAAATGAAGTGGCCAGCACGCTTTTGAAGTTTTTCTCTCATTGAAGGATTGTGCTTTAGTCCCAGCAGGGAAGGACAGAGCCCCTGGGTGACTCATGTCAGGCACAGCCACAGGCTTTGCTCCCAAATCACCACTGATGGGAAAAAAAAAAAAAAAAAACATTTGAACACAGAGAAAGCTGGTTATAACCTCAGCTTTGAAATACAGTTTCCCCAGTCAGAAAGTCAGTTCTGTTTTCACCGTGACACAGCAGCTTCTGTTCTGAGTAGCAATGAATTCACATCATATGGTAATTCTGGTTTAATATGACTCAAACAAAACAGCATAAGAATTTCTAGAGGGTTTTTAGCCACTGATACTGATCAGATAAGTAAGCTGCCAAACCTAATAATTATCTCAAATGAATAACTGCGAACTCTTAGTTATTCATTTCAGATAATAAGAACCCAAAGTTATTTTCTTTAGGCAGAATGTGAAAAGTGTAGTTGCTCAGAGCAAACATTGCAGTCTGAATGACAGCATTTAAAGAAGATGAGATTGTTCAGGTCAAAAGAAGGTGAAAACCAGCATTGCAGCTGACTCGTGCTCTAATGCATCAGCCCCTCGGCTGCTGCTGATCAGGTCAGCATTTCAGGCTGATGTTGAGGATCAGGTTTACAGCTCTCAGCCATGCTGGCGTTTGCTCCTCGGGAAGGCCTGGAGGAGGTGGGAGGGAGCAGAGAGGACAGGAGCTAGGGGTGCAAAGGAGCTGCACAGCCCCACTGGCACAGGGCACTCACAGCTCCCAGGGGTGGGGAGGAGGCAAAACAGTTGCCCTGATCTCTGAAAATATTTTTTACAGAAAGGAAAAAAACCTACTCCCTCAATCCTAGGCGTTTTCCTCCCATCTGTCAGCATATGGTAGGAGCTATTATTATTTGGCTTAAATATAAAGCATCATTATGACTATTTTTCTGTTTCAACAGTTTGACAATTCTATTGTGAAATCTGGGTGAAATTCTCTGGATTTTATTGTCCTTCTCCATTGTACCCTGGTGGAATTTCTAGAGGGGAAAATGCAGTGATGATAGGAGATCTTCATTTTACTCTTCTAAAAAGACAATGAGTTAAGTGTCTAAATTGAATCATTCTTTATTTTGAATAAAATCATATTTTATATGATTTCTGTTGAATTCATTTAAATTTTCTCCTGCCTTCAATCTAATCCAATATCCTGAAACAACAGAAGCAGAGCTATAAAACAGGCATGTGCTGAATTCAGTTTCACCTGGGAGAGAAAATACCAACAGAGTTTTTACAGAGCAGTGACATCTACAACTGCTGAAATTCTCCATGGATTGTTAAATTCACTCAACTTGCCAACTACATCCCCAAAATCTGTCTCCAAAGAAGTTGTGCCTACTGACTGAACTGATTCTGAAACTGGTGCAGAGAGTGACTTTTTAAACATTCACAGTGTGCCCAGAAATTGGTGGGGATTTCTAATAAAAATGAAATTTAATAAATTCTCCAGCTGAGGAGAGCTCCCCGTAACACTAGGTGGCAGAAGGCTCTGTCACATTGAAGACACCTGCAGACAGATACACTCACAGAACTGCTTGAGTTTGATTTTAGAAAAGCTAAGGGGAAAACAGCTGAAAGCAAAACAGCTCTAAAATCCCATTTTCCATCCACTCTTCCAGTTCTAATTCTGGCTCTGATATCCCTAGTGCACATTGGTTCACCATTTAAGCTATCCCAGAATGTGAATACACCTTCTAAACCTGAACCTTCAATCATATCTTATTCAATTCAGATTAAATTCTGTAGGTGACAGGTGACTTAATTAAACTTTTACTTAATTAAAAGAGAAACTCACTGTTTAAAGAAATAAATGGCCACTAGGGCAAGCACACAGTAAAAACATACACTGTGAGTTACCTTGAAGTAAACTTGAAACCCAGCCTTGAGTGCTACAGCAAACACTTCTGCAGCTGAAAGAAAATCAACAACCTACAAACAAACTCATTCAAAACTGCTCAAGACTTAGTGTGGAAAAGATCTGCTAAAAATGACAGCCACTCTCTCATGGAGATGCATTTGCAGGAATAATTTTGTAATTACATATAAAATTCCACAGTGTCAACTGGTTGTTGCTAGTTTTACATATTCAACCTCTTTAAAAAAACATTATGTTCCATTTCCCTTTATTCTGGCTCATCTAAATTTCTTTCTCATCCTGTATAAATCAAATACAAAAAGAAGCAAAGAGGTGGCCCTGGCCTGGTGATGTTAGGAGGAAGCTGCATTCTGCACCTCTAGCCATGGAGGCTGTTTGTGTTTAAATATAGCATATTTTATCATTCACAGTTGTCAGCATTGGAAATTGTCATCTAAGCAGGAAAAGATGCTGTTGAAGAAACAGGAGGGGTTGGTTAGAAAGTAAAAATTATTTTGGCCGTGACAACTCCTCTCACTGCCCATTTTGAGGGTAAGGGATCACGCCACCCCTTGCAAATTGCTGCCTGAAAGTCAGAAAAATCAATAGTAGGTGGGAAAGCCGACTTGCCAAGGCTACAGCCACTGCCAGCAGATTATTAATGCATCTGTCTGCATTCTTTAATGTTTCCTAAGAAGCAACTATGTTAACTGAAAAGGTGCGACGTGTCACCAGCCCTTCTCTTCTCTCCTCTTCATTTTCTCTCTATATTAAAACCTTGGCTACCAAAGAAAACAATCATGTTTCACCTCATCTTTTCCCAGCTTTTCTGAAGTTCAGTTCCTGCTCTAGAGCAATATATACAGCCTAAGTAGTACCCCTGACAAGCTGTTTGACAGCCCTAAGTTGCACATCTATTTTACTCCCAGAGCTTTGGAGTTGGTAGGGCTTAGATGGGAAATGGAGGCCAATTAAAATAAACACAGACAATATCAATGAATTCTTCAGAAAGGCACAAGACAGGCAAAATGAAACACTACTGGCTTTTGCCCACAGTTAGAATTCAGCCCATCTCACAGGCTGAACACTCTGGCTGAGGTCCAGAAAGACACTTAAGCACATGTCTTATTTTAAGCATGTGAGCAGCCTCATTGATTTTTCACTCATGCCAGGAAGAATATTCAATGCGCTTAAAGTTAAGCACATTGTTAAGTGCCTTCCTGGCCCAAGGCCAGGCTATTTAGCCCTTGCAAGAGTTAGTCTAGAGAATATTTGCCATTATTTTAACTTCTCAAGACTTTCTTTGAGATAAAGTTTTATGGTGTATGAAAATATTTCATTCATACGAGCAGTGACTGGCTCACAGCAACCATCAGGGACCAAGTATTCTTCCCCTTCCCACATCTTCCAAAGCAGTAACTGGAAGGATTAAAGATACATAAGCAAATACAACGATAAAGAAAATTAGTTTTGAAAGGGAAGCCAGCAGTCTTACTGATCTGGAGAGCAAAATGAGCCCCACAGTGAAAAGCTGACAGACATATTAATTTTCAGTAAAAACTAATAAAGTCATTTGCTGATGTCCCATTCCAATACCAAGTCTGGTGCAGGGACTTTGAAAAGCGAGCTAATTGTTAACTGAAATTAATTATCACAATAAGCACATATTCAATTCCATTTCTCCTTCTTCCTTTTACATCGAGTTAAATAGAAAATGCAAGGAAAGGCCTGTTAGTGCTTCCTCAAGATGACCTCACCACATCAGAGCACTTTAGAGATCAAAGGCACAACAAACACTTTGCTACAACAAAGTGATGCCATTTGCTATGTTTGCTACAGACAATTGGATTTTTATTTGGTTGGCATTATCCAAGCTCAGTATTGCAGCCTGAGCTAGACAAAGGTGTTTAACAGTAAAAGGAAAGCTGTCCTGGGTCAGATTCACGCTCTCTCCACCTCAGCCATCCGTCTCCAGGAGCAGAAAAGGGAATGCACAGGAGCCTGACCATTCCAGTGGTACCAGCAGGACATGATGACAATTTGCTCCTCTTTTATGAGCAGATGAAACTTTTTTACTTTGGTACTTGTTTGTTCCTGGAGAATTTAAACTCAGTCCTTAATTTGAAATAAATAATCTCTTTATTTTACATATCTTGTTGCTGAGATTATTTGATGAAATTTTCTCACCTTGCCATGCAGAGACAGACCAGAAGGACATAAAGGCTGTGACACTGAGAAGGTTGAAGCTGGAAGGCACACAGGGAAACTATTTCATCCAGGGAGACCATTCCACCCAGCCTCCCTGCTCAGCAAGGTCAGCTCAGGCAGGTTGCTCAGAGCTGTGTCAAGTTTTTAGCATCTCCAAGGAGGAACACTCCACAAACTATCTGGACAACCTGTCCCAGTGTTTTACCTCCCTTACAGTAAATGGAATAGAATGTATTCAAATGAAATTCTGTGTATTCCAGTTTGTGCCCAGTCCTCTCACTGGGAATCTCTGAGAAGAATGTGGCTCTGTCCCCTTGCCTCCCTACCTTCCATCAGGTATTTACACATTGAAGAACATTGATAAGGTCCTTCCAAGCCTTTCCTTTTCCAGATTAAACAGTTCCCCCAGTTTCACCTCACAGGAGAAGCACCCCATCCTTATTCCAGCATTCCCATGTCTCTGGTACCAGGAGTGCCAGGAGAGGATGTGTCCCTCACCAGTGCTGAGCACAAAGGAAGGATCACTCTATCCCTCAGCCCCTGGTGACACTCTGCCTGACCCAGCCCAAGAACCTGGTGGCTTTTCTTGCCCACAAGGACACGCTGCTGGCTCATGGGTGCTCAGGCTCCTCTCCACAGAGCTGCTTTCCCAGCAGCTCAGCCCCAGCCTGTGCTGGCACACGGGGTCACTCCTGCCCAGGTGCAGCATTTCCCTTTGCTGAACGTACAAGATTGCTGTGACACCGTTTCTCCAGCCTGCCGAGGTCCCTCTGAAGGGCAGCACAACCATCTGGTGCACAAGCAGCTCCTCTGGACTCTGCATCACCTGCAAAGCTGCTGAGGGAGCACTCCTTGCACAGCCAGGCAGGACACAACAGGGCAGGCAGTGCTGGTCCCAGTACTGAGCCTTGGGGTGGACCACTGAGTCCTGCTTTGCTTTCAAACCCACAAATTAACAGGGCTGTAAGCAGCACTAGAATATATTCATTTAAAAAGTTCCCATTTTTAAATTTAGATGGTTAAATGAGGGAAATATTTTAATATATGCAGGAATTGAGGCTGTTTCTGAACAATATCTGCTGGTTCAACTCATCCTTAAAAGTGATCTTCCTTCAAGGAAACTTCAAAAATAATTTAAGATTTTACAGGCAGAGACAGACTTCTCTTTTAGAGCTGCTTTAATATGTAACTAACCCAAGTGGTGGATTTTCTTAAGAAATCATTTCTGCAGACAAAACTGCCCCTTCACTTGAATCCAGAGCAACAAGAAAGCTGTATTCCAGAACTGGGATTACAGCCAGTTTATGATGGATAAACATTGAATGCTTATGGCATAATTATAATGTCACAGCATTTGCTGCCAGAATTACAAAAAATATTCTTAAAATTATGCCCTAAATAGAATGGTGTTTAGTTTAGCTAAACTGAAAGCACACTCCAAGAAATGTGAAAAAGCAAACACCATGAATCCAAATCTCAATTATGCATACTAAGGGCTTGTTTTAATAAAAGTATATTTAGTGGCTGAATAAAGTTTCTCAAAAATAATTCTAAAGATAATGAACTCCCGATGTCCAAAAAAGTGTCACATGCAATTTCATCACTGACTCATGTAAACTAACCTCAAATTTAACCAAATGCAACTGTGATCAATATTGTGTCAATCCCAAAGTATCTGGGGTTTAAGGCAACAAAACCAGATGCAAGGATGAGTAAAAATTTGGAACCCACAAACTGAACAGAGCTCTTGGCTACTGAAAGGTCTGGAACAGTTACACTGACAGGGAGAAGCCAAAAGAATGAGAAATTTTGACAGTACTGCCACATTTAGAAGAAATAGAGTCAAGTGCAAGAGGAATAAAAGGGAGATAGTTTGCTACCATTGCATGTTATTTAACTTTTTTCTTTTAAAGATGGCATCGTCCACTTCTAGGCAGCTTGAGGCACAGACTATTCCACTGAATTGCTGCACAGTGTCTACTGATGGGCTTGAAATTATGTTCCTAGGCACTTTTGTAAGGTAAAAACCAGCAACCAAAAACCCCAACCACATAAAACACAAACACTGTCAGATTTACCAACATGTTCTTGAAATGCTGTTTAGTTACTGAACGGTGAGACACAAAAAGGCCAGTTATATATAGTAGAGTTGGGTCACACAGAAAAGGACATTTCAAACAGATTCAACCTTCACTGTGAAACAAAACTGAAGGGCTGTGATTTCTTTTGGTTCGTTTGGTTTTGTCCCAAAGAAAAAATGCTGATCACCTCGCAGCCTCAATTAAGGGCGACTTGAGGTCCTGAAGGGCTCACCCAGTGAGAAACAAATCCATCCAGTGGGCAGAAATCTCACATTTACCAGCCAGGCAGGACTTCCCAGCCTGTAAAAAACAACTCCTACAACAGTTTTATCTTTGTCCTGCTGCAACATGTGACTGCTGGAGAGAGGGAATGCAGTCTGGTTACCCAGAGCCAGCAGGGATGAATTTCCAGGTATCCCAGAGACACAGACCCTGGTAACTGCAGCACAGACACCCTGTTGGGAAAGCCTTTGGAGAATGTGTGCATGCACAAATCTGTGTGCATGACCTGCCCACCAGTGCTCTGACAACCATCACAACCTCAGAAGGTGACAGAGAATAACAGGTTACCTACATCAATGCCTTTTTATTATTTATTTTATTCATAATCTCTTGGCAGTAACATTTATCACAAGTTGCAGTGGAAAAACCCATGAACTAAAATCAAAAATGGGGCTGAGAGGAGGAAAGGTGTCAGTCAGAGTGGAGAAAAGAGGAATTTTATTTCTCCAAACAATAACTCCTACCATGACAGCCTTGCTGGCTCCTTCTCCACTGACAGGAAATTTCTGTAAAAGAATCATGTGGTGCTGGAACACAAAACTGCAGAGCTTCTTATATGAGACAAGCTACAGGTCTGACACAGGACCAGCGAACAAAGTCAAAAGCCCAGTCCTCTCCTCTGCCTTCCAAATACTAAAATCTTAGAATGTGGTAAAAACCTGACTGACAGAGTTTAAATTATGCCAATATGAAGGCAAAGAAGCAGAACACCTAACACTGGCAGAAAAATAAGAAGCCTGGGACTTCCCTGCTTCAGAGTCTCCTGAAAGTTTTCATCTTTGCAAAACCAGGCAGAAAACCTTAGAGAACCACAGAGGGGCAATGGATTTATGAGGTCTGAGAATCCTCAAACAAAGAGGTAGTTGAGCAAGTTGATTTTATTATTTTATCCCTGAAAGCTTAAATAATAAAAAAAAAGTTTAAAATAAAAATAAAGCAGAGCAAGGACCTACTAGAAAAGCATAATGTCAGTATTGTCCTCTAGGCATGTTTCCCTCCACACCTCTGGAAAATTGTCCGGCATTTGACATAATTGGGAGGAAGAATTTTCTCCCCTGGCGAAGTCAATTAACTTCACTGTATTTGCATCATCTGTCTGAGCCAAATCTGCTCCTTTTTTGAGTTTGACACAAGCTCCTACACCTACTTGACAGATCAAACGGGTTATATAGAAATTACTGTGCTTTAAAGGGAAGTTCCTTGGCTATGTCAAGTGAAAAGCAGCAAGACAAGAGGTGAGTGATTATTCTATTAGTATGTGATACACTCTCCTGGAATATTAAAATACAGCCTAACTTTGTACTGAAGTTTAACCTCTTTCATGCAATTTGCTATTTCATTATGAAACTCCTTCAGCCTTCAATCATCAGAAACATCTGTGGAAAATTAAAGCTGGTCTTTTCCCCACTCTGTGCTCTTGAACTGCCTAATTTCTCATATTATTAAGATATAAAAGCTCCTTGCTGTAACAAGAAATGTAAGRAAAACTGTGGACCACTGCTTTAACATACTGCCATAAACAGGTATAATRCATATTTATGAACTGAGTGTTATAACCAAGCTTTTTATCTTAAAGCTACATAAAATATTAGTGTTCTGTGAAACACCATTCCATGTGATGTCACTTCTTGGCAAGGTAAGACAACTGCCAGATCCCATCACATTTTATAATCATTAGGACTCAGGCCCATGCTCCAATTAGCTCCAATTTAATGTTTGTTGTACATTAATGTATAAACTCCTGATTAAAGGCAGCAGAGGAGGGTAACACACACAGTGTGCTTAATGCAGTTCTGCAGTTAAAACGTGAACACAAAGCTGCATGGTGGGTAATGCAGGAGTGAAAAAACTTCTCTGTTGAAATGCCTTTCCTTGTAATCAACTGTTAAAAGCAGCGAGATCAGGAATGCAGGTCTCCCAGGTGGGAGCCCTGAACTGGGAGCACTCACCGGTGCATAACTGAGAAACAACATCAGGGTCTCTGTGGATCTATACTCCACAGATTTTAAGTCCCTGAGCAGCAYTGAAGAGCACATTACAGAAGAAAAAGTCACTTTATTTGGGTATGGACCTCTTCTGAAGTAAAACACCAAAGGCACTGTCAAGAAAGGGGGTTTGATCCAATAAAATCTCCTTCCCACCATGATGAAGCTGATGTTTGCACTGAGCTGAAGCAGTGAATCACRTGTGGCAGGCTGCTGATGTGATTGAAGGGCAGAGAGCACAGGACTGGATTGATCCCTCAGCAGCAGGGCCAGCACCTCACTGAGCTCACTTTGAAGTAGCCCCCTACAAGTACTGCATTATCTGCCACACGAGCACTGCGCAGGTCTTCAAAGGCTTAAATAATATTATGGCACATAAATCTACTGAGGGCTAACCTGATGCCCTTTGTGAGTGAGAACTTCTTGTACTACAAAGGTTCTATCAGTTGGAGCTGTGGAAGAGCAAAAACCACAGGGGAAGCAGAGCTGCCCCTTCCCAGACCACCTCTGTGCTATTCCAACACAGGCTGGAGCAAACATGAGCCTGGGCTGCCCTAAAACCCCTAAAATGTAGCCCCACACACACTTTAGCACAAATTTTATACTTTAGCACAAATTTTATATTATTTTGCTACAACTCTTTATGGAAATTAAGTATGTATCAATGCAAACGCTTCATTTTTTTTGTACAGAAAGCATTCAGTTTTTTCCAAGGAAAAGAATCTGGTAATATTTCCAGAGGAATYCTATGGGGCCTTCCTTTTGGGTTAGTTATCCTTCTGCATCATATTATCCCTYAATCCTCCTAGAGTGCAACAATTCCCACTATATACTCTGTCAATTTACTGCCACTGAAAATACACTACACTGACCTATGGATTTATTTAACCAATATTGATGTCAAATTTCTTTACCCCAAGAATTAAAATTGCTTCACCTCTAGAGCTCACACACCCCTCGGTGACACACCCCTATGAAAAGCTCAAGCTCACCTTTAGGTGTTTTTACAACAAAAGCAGGCAGTGGCTTGGGTTTTTTTAAAGTACCAAATTCAAATTAGTTTCCATAGGTGCTATGCAAAAAAATCATTTAAGCATGATTTACACTGAYAGATCTTAAGAAGAAAGTGTAAATGAGGATTCATTATCCAAAGAGGTATTTTCCCTGCAGGGATCTCATTTTATCCCAATGATACTCAACAACTTTCATCTGTGATTTGAAAAAAAATACAAAAGTCACCCACTGCAAATTGTACATCTGTCAAAAAATCTGAGGGGGCTGGGAAAATAGATAAATTATTCAAGCCAATCTGTAGCACTTACTAACATGGACTTTTTCCAGCCAGAGACGGCTTAATAGCAAAGGTCACACAGCCAGGAGCTAAGAACAGGTCACACAAACAGTGCCCCAAATTAATTCATTCTGGAAACAACACAGATAAAGGTGGCTGAATTACAGAACCTGAGCTCTGCTTAGTTCTGGAGGTAAGGAGATGGGTACACACAGAGTACTATTGAGTAGGGAAATTCAGAATTCCCCCTTTTCTGCAATGAATTCTCTGAGTGTTACCTTCTCTCTTCTAAGGCAAAACTCTGAGCTTCAGCTGCACTTGCTCAATCACTGCATTGCCAGCCCTACAAAACACCTAATAATGCAACAGCAGTAACTACAAGGAGTTATCACGTTGTAAATATAAAATGATCCATAAAAATATCTGCATGCACACATAGGCATGCACAAACATATGCATCAATAAAATAACTACAGCAGAAATGGCACAAATCATCCCATCAAAGCAGTTATTCCTGGTGCCCTAAATCCTACACTCTCCTTGGAAGAATTAATGGTATCACTACAGTTTCTTCACCACTGTGGCAGGAAGCAGAGTTTTGGGGGAATTCTCATCCTCCCCTACATTTACCCCCACCATGTGGCAGCTATTCTGGGAGCACCCAAGCCTTTTATCAGAGGAAAAGCAAAATATTTGGAAACAGCTCATTAAGAAAAAATGTCATCAATGAGTTTATGTAGGCTGRAGAAAAGGTGAAGGGAATCAAGAAACATGCATTCTTATTTAGATGTCGTTTTCCTATTCAAGAAATTCTGCTAAATTTAGCATGTCTTCTGAATGTTTTTGTTTCATTTTTGGGGTTTTGGTTTTGTTTTTTTTTTTTTTTTTTATTTCGGGAATATTTTAAAGCCTCTCCTTTATTTGTATTTCTTGCTTTTCATATTGTTTGTGCTTTCTCAAGGAAACTGGCAGCTGAAATGGTGTTCTAAAAACAAGTCACAAACATTTAGCAGTGTTGCCATTTCAAACACCAGGCTCAGCTGAAACTGCCGTGTGGTAAGACGATGCTGTTTCAGCTGCTGGAACCCTCAAAGGACAAAAAAATGCTGAATAAAACCAAAATATAAGGCATGAGTCAACAAAAATTCTGGGATTTGTTGCAAATAACATCCTTCAAAGCAGCCCAAAATAGAGGATGCACTGCTCTCTGCAAACACCAGGRGCTTGTATCATCACCTACACTCAGCCACTCCAACTAACGTGGTTCTCTCTACTGGAAGCAGCAAGGACTTCCCAGAATCTAATGCTGATATTTCAAATCAGGTATTTCCATTTTTCAAATAATGAATCACAGCACCAATAGGAAAAAGAATAAGAAACAATGCACAGGTACATGAGGAAGGCATGAAAAGGACCCATACATGAGTATTGAAGTCTCATCTATTGGCTAGCCCCATTCATAAAGTCTTTTTCCAAGGAGATAAAAATAGCATTAAAAGAAAATACATTGATCTTCTTTTCTTTTTCTGATCTTCAGTTCCCAGGGCAGACAGCCTGTTAAACCTGCTGCTGCAGTGCATATGAGCAGCTGATCTGAGCAGAGCGCTCCAGGCAAGTTTGCAGCATTTGTTTCGAAATACAGGAGAATCAGCCAGCAGCCAACAGCTCCCAGAAAAGCCAAATACCTACAAATTTGGGAATGAACAACCTGCAGCACCAGCACAGGGCTCCACTGCCCACTCTCTGTCCCATAGGTAGCTGCATTTCTCTGCTCCATTTGCAAGAATCCCTGAGCCACGTGAGCACACTCCTCAATTATATGGAAGAGCTGTGAGCACACACAGTTCACCCAATGTGCTGCAAAAGAAAGCAGCATCCACCCAGACTGCCCAAAGCAGGAACATTAAAGGCACTTCTGTAAGGTCTAATCCTGCTCCCACTGAAGCCACTAAAAATTCCTCTGCCAGGGCTGAGAGCAGAACTGGACCATGTGGAACTTTTTTTTTTTATTTTTAAACCTACCTCSCTCAGCACACAAACAAGTTCAATGKGAATTTTTCAGAATAGTGTTTTGATACCTAAGTCAAAAACAAATCAGGGAAGATGTGAATTTCCCACAGCTCTTTGGAGAAGGCAGGGAAGGAGTTTGGAAGTGTTAACTGTGAGGACTGATGAAAATGGTGAGGAGGGAGCTGCRCTGAGCTATCCTTGCTGTCATCACCAGGGTCTGACACTGTCAATTGCTCAGGGGTTTGTACAATTGGACAACACCAATTTTATATGTTCTTCTGCTAATGCAAGCTTTTCCAAGCATATTTAAGGCATGGATAAATTGAGAAAATAGACCTAAAATATCTACAGATCATTTCCGAGTGAGCAAAAGACAGAGAGAAGTAATAAATGCAAAAAAAGAAAAAAACAAAACCCAAATTCAGTAACTGCTCTTAGACAAAAGCCAAAATATCAAGAAGGATCCTATGGCCTGGACTGCTCAGTCACAACAGACTCCTGAAAGCAAATCCCCCTTTGTACTCACACCTTCACAACAATACTTGCCTTGCTTCTGGGGAGAAAATGAGCAGGATGCACCTACAACATGGAATAAGGGAAAAAAATAAGAAGGCAAGATATGGTTTCCATATTTCAGATTGTTTGCAGACYCTGTATCTGTGGGACTTTTCATTCCAAAATTAACTGTGTGCTGAAGAGAGTCTGGAACAGCAGAGCCTTTATGCTTCCAACTTTTGAGATAGCCTCAGACTGCAAAATCTCTCTCATTTCTGGAATAGTTTTTGACAATCAGTAGAATGAATGACCACAGAGCAAGAAGTCTGCCCAATCCATCAGGGCCTAAATGTGAAAARAGGGGGAAGAGAGAGAGAACCTTCTAATGACAGGAAGGGGAGAAGAGGTGTAGAATTTTTTTGGCTTCATTCAGGAGCATTTCCTCATGAATTCTGGAAGAGAGTCAGGAAATAAAGATAGCAGCCAGCACTCACCTCCTGCATCTTTTTAARGGAGAACTGAGACAAATGCAGCAGTAGCAAATAAAGGAAATCAYAAGTAACCTTCTCTGTGCAAGGCAGACATTACCCAGTACAGAGAGYTGGCACAAAACCAAGGTATAGAGGCTGCTTGGTAAATTCTCAATAAATATTAAAAACACAAGTATGCTGATATCTGCATTTTTTCCAAAGTTGATGGAAAAATTAAAGCATGGGTCGATGCTCCTGAGAACAGAGGAGTCAGTAAGATTCCCAGGTTTAGGGGAAAGAACAAAGAGATGGAGAAACTATTATCTTGAATCTCAATTAATGTCGACAGATTCCAGAGACGAGAGAAAAGCGCCTGCACTGGAGCCAGGAGCAGAGCACCTTTCCCATCTTCCAGAAAGGCTCACCCAGCTTTCAGAAGTGAGAGAGCAGAGGTGCCTGGAATCCAGACTGGTGGAATCATGCCAGCAAAACATGGGACCTCCTCTTTCTACGGGTTTCACCCTCCTCTCTCTCCTCATCACAGGTATATCCATTGTTCCTATCAAGTCTACAGGGACCAAAAAGGAAAGAAAGGACACTACTTTGTTTTGCAGTCTTCATGCTCTGTGGTTATGCATATATATTATTTATATATATATATATAAATATTCCTCTGCAGAGGAATAGTGAAGACCAAGTACACAACCACCACCTGGTATCAGCAGGGTGTTAAAGAGCATTTAAGAATTTGCACACTTTGAGCATCATCTTAGAAAACACCACCAGAACAACAAYGACTTGATGCCTAAGCAAAAAACCCTATCCCTGCAACAAATCTGAATTGATGGGTCATTAAAAGCAGTGACTAAAATACCTTTTTATTTATTTATTAATTTTTTTAATAAGTATTTAAAATACAGAAAAACACAACCACTTCCAGGACAAAAGTAACCAAGCATGTAGCAAGTCTATTACATCAACCTCCATAATAAATCTAACCTGCTAATATTTTCAACACTGTATTTGTTCTTGCACACTTTCGAATTACTCCAACACTATTTTAAACAAATCCTTTCACTGAAGAAAACATCAATATATCAAAACTATTTTTTAAAGTAATGAGTTTCTTTTTTTGCAAAGCAATTACTTTAAGTACTGAAARGGTTTCCATGGCACCCTCCACTTTCAACTGACAAATATCAGCAATAGCTGGATTTAAAACAAACAAACCAAACCCCCCAAATCAGCAGCATTTGACTCGAGGAAAAACATTAAATGTTTTCAAGCAGAAGCATTGAAAAACTTATTCTTACTGAAAGAAAAAAGTATGTTCGCACACCTGCTTTTCTAYCAATCTAAGCAGGAAACCATTTCACTGCTGCATCATAAGTAGAAGAAAAGTGCTTATTAAAACATTAATCACAGTCCATTATATTCTGACTCCATGCCAGAAGTTCCCATTACATCACTGAAAATATCTATTAACCAAAACCTGATTCTGACAAGTTACAGAAGTGTAGTGTTTAGGATTTAGTAATGTAAAAGTCCGTTTTAGAAGAACAGTTACACAATTGATTTTGCAGTGGCAAGCAACTATAATTAATTGTTTTTGTGACATTTATTACTGCAGTGGGGTTGATTTAACTGGTGTTTCTACTGTAAAATTATTAAAAAATTATTTCAAACTTCATCTACTTTTATTAAACACATTTATTGTGAAGGTATTTAATACCTGGGGCTGGCTAAACAATTTTAAAACGTGCTGGATATACTAGTACATGTAAAACTGTATTGTCTTGTGTAAATATGGGCCTTGTTTAGAACCAYGTCTCACAGGAAATTATGCCAAATGAAAACCATCTCCCCTTCTCCTCTCCCACTGAAAAGGATTTATGTTTTTACATTTAATACCAGTTAAAGAAACAAAAATATGGTGGCGTTACCTTCAAGCCCGAGCAATAGTTCAGCTGTGAAGTTCCATTATTTTCCAACCTCTGCTTTGTTATGAGAAACATGGCCTCAATCAAATGCTTCCATTTGGAAGAGGGAGAAGGGAACAACTCAATTCTTTCTGKAAGCCTGGCACTACATGGCTTGTTTACCTAGAACAGTTTTCAACTAACTACTAGCAAGGCTTTAAAACCAAAGCCATGAAATTGGTTCCTAAATGTGTGTACATAATCTCCAGCCAACCATTTTAATTGTGGGTACTTTCCTCAAATCCCTGTAAGCAGCACCAAAAAAAAAAAAAAAAAAAAAAAAAACCAAAAAAAAAAAACCACCAGAAATAGCTAAAATGCATGATGGGAAACACATATTATGTATTTTGCCCCTCTGACCCAACATACATGAGTCTCTAGCTAAAAAAAGGCACCTGAGCTAAGAACTTTTAACCTGTCCTTGGATGTCTCCAATTTCCAAGATCCAAAGAGCTTCAACCAAGGTATTTTTAGGGTCCCCCCTCCATATCCAAACACTCCTTTCCATGCAGCAGCTCAGGTCTCAGTTGCCCCTAAAATCTCTGCTGCTCCACCAAGCACGACGGCCATCAGGGAACAGATGCACCTGGAATGGAAGGAGCCAGAAACTCCAATTCTTTTGGGTGTGGAAGACTTTGATGTATTTTCTTTTTTTTTTTTAAAGGAAACTAGGAAAAATAAAGAGCTGAATACACATGTGACGGGACACCATTACTCTTCAGAAAAACTCTCTGGGTCCATTTTTTCTAAAAGTTCCTCCAGTGTGATCTAATCCAATGGACCACAGGGTCAATATCAACACAAGAAAACAAGAGACAACCAGCCCAACTCTTAAAAACACTGTCATCCATCATTATCAGGGCTGAGAGCAGTTACATACTAGATATATGTATAATAGTGTAATATCTAGCTACATACTAGATATATATATAATAGAATGAAATTCATCAATAGAATTACTGACTTTGGCAAATGACCTGCTCCACCAAGATCCCTCGCTCCTCTCACTAAGCATTCTTCAGAGAAGCTTTAAACCTCATTGACTCCTGCAACAAAGCCATCTGAAGGGGGTTAAAGAATCACAAACTTCTGCTTCAAAAGCTGCAGAAAGCCTCAARCAGGACACCTCCCTGTGCTTCCCTCTGCCATTTAAGGAAACTCATAACTCATCTTTTCAGCTATTCGATACCTGAACAAATTTTTCATTCAGAAGGTTGCTTTACAACTGGATTTATCAGTGTCAGAGTCAAGATGATGCATCATTTCTGGCTTTATTTTCCTCTTTAGGGGTCTATTTTGCTGGCTGTCTCAGGCTAAATATTTTCATTTTACATAACACCCCCTTCTTAAAACAACAGTGTTGAAGGGCTTAGGAAACCTCTCTCTCTCCCCCTCTTTTCAGAGATCCTTCTTGAATTTTTATTGCAACAGATTTTTACAAATGCTTCAGAGAGCAAATTCAGATAGGATGCCCATCACCCTTCAACTACATCTGAGACTAAGTAATTAGTTTAAGATTAATGCACCTGAACAGACTCTTCAGGAAAATATGCCAGGGTTTTCTTAGGGTGCCCCAGAGAGACTCCTTRTCATGCCATCTCTCCTGACAGCTGAGCACAGAGCAGGAGCAATGCTCAGATGCTGCTGAAGAAGAGSAGCAGAACAGATCATTCCAGCATGTGCAAAATGTATTGTTTTTCCTRTGGCAAGCACACAATTCCCAATGCAATTATCCATCTGGCTGAGGAGCCAGAGAAAGACTCAAGTAGGGCAAGGTGATGGACTGCAGAAGCAAGGAAGGAATAATGTAAAGAAAAATAGAATACTGAACACAAAAACCACTGATCTCAAATTTACCACATAATTTCAGAYAYRACACAGAAATTTTAAAACTTCTACYAAAATACAGCAGCTAAGGAGGAAAGTCTRTGAACATAYAAAGTCACAGGAGAACCAGACATCAACATCAATATGGAGGAGAGGATGAAAGCATAGAATAGCAGATAAGAACTGTCACAGACAATCTTTTAAAGTGGCTGGTAGTAACAAGGCTTTGATTTGGTGAGACACAAAGGGCACAGAAAATAGGGCATTTGGCYCGCACAGTTGCTGGATGCCTCCCGACACATTATAATCCATCAGCAGACAGCTTTGCCTGACACCTTTCAGCTGCCCACTTAGCAGCACTGCCTCCACACCTGCAGTGACAACTCAAGCTTTGCCTCCTACAAACTGTCAATAAAAAAGCCAGTATTACCATCCTAGTTTTTTGAAGTCATTTTAAATATTTACTTCTTGATCCTGTAGCACAGTTTGCAGACAAATCTCCGTTCCATTAAGGCTCTGAAATTCTTTTTCCTCTTCACATTAGAAGTATTTTAATAAATGTATGATTTAGTATTCAGCAAGCCTACACTACAGAAAGACTATTCTGGAATAAATGGTATAATTACATTTCCTACAGCGACCTTGTAATCTCCCGAGTATTTATTCTAGACTAAACAGCCTTACTCAGCTGCCCTGTGTCTGATTGTCGATGAAAGAAGCTTGTTTGACAACTGCTTCGAGCAGAAACATATTTTTTCCATGATTGCATGAAAAAGTAAAAAAACATTACCAGACCGGTATTCCGAGCACASAGACTCATGTTAGATCAATGAGTTAATTTTGAAGCCAAACGCCAATAAAAACAATCACCGTGGACATTCTGCTGTCACGGCCAGCTTTTGAGGTTAATTTAGTGGTACACATACAGCTTTACATATAAGAAAATGCATGGTGTATGCAGGCTTCCTTCTTTGTTTCTTTATATATTTTCCATATTCTCTGCTTTTATAACCCTCCTGAGACCWTTTACAGTTACAGAACCCACACTATACCCACAGGTGGGCGGGCAGGAAGCAAAACTCTCCATTTCATAAGCAGTCCACTTTTAATATATTCAATTGCTAATGATCTTGACAGAAGAGCTCCATGCAAAACACCATATTCTACGGGGTGTCGTTTGAAATGTTCATAGACGTTTTTGCCAGAAAGCTGATTTTTTAAACAGTAAGATTTCAGACTTACTGAAGGCTGCACTCCTTGATTTCCATTCAGCTGGAAAAATCGGTGTTAATCTACCTCCTCTATATTAAATTTGCGTCCTTCCAAAATCCTAAAATGAAGCCTATAGGATTTCTATGGAACRCTAAAGCAGTACCAGACAGCTTCTATATCAAACCAGATTAAGATGGTTTACAGGCAGTTCTTGTTTCTTTGCTCCCTCCTTTCTTGAAAAAGACAGCACACTTGGCCATATTCACTATTCCAGAATAGAGAACCCACACAGTACTTGTTTTGCCATTCTTGAGTTTTTATTCAATTATTCATGATAAAATGAACAAAAATAAAAGGCTGTATGGAAACATAGCTGTGTCTTTAAAGCAATAATCACTCCTTACCTGCCAATTCTCATTCATTAGGTATCCAATGCAAAACGCTTTGCAGCAGACAGAAATCTCTCTGCTGAGGATCAGGCCCTGCAACAGGAGACTCTGGGAAATTCAGACCATATGCCTTGGTAGCCWAGAGAATTCCTGCAAGGAGTGCAGCCCTCTATGTGCCCTCCAAAGTAAGRCAAGCTTTCCTTGCTCTTACTCAATCTTTTGACTCTGACTACTGAGCTTATTGAGAGCCTAGATTCCACTAAAAGGAGCAGAATGAATTCAGTGTTCAAAACCAATGGGCCAAAGCAGATCAAATCAGMCCTTCATTTGTGGCTTTTCTCCTTTTCCAAGATTCAAGAAATATCTGCATAGCCCAGTGACAGAGCAGATGTGAAAAATCACCTGCTATGACTTTTAAAGCCCAGCAATCCTGTCACCCATTCAAAATCAATTCTCAGTTATTTCACTGTCTTGAACCCTACACAGACAATGACAGGGTTCTAGCAGAAGCTAATCCCACCAAAGACCAGCTCAGCTATGCTTTAAGAATAGTTTGGAGACCATCCTGACTATTGCCTCACTTAAAAAAAAAAAATCACAATGACTGACAGCAAAGAAGTTACACGAGTCATTTCTAGATTAAGCGCCAGAACTCTACATGTGTTTCAAATTACTCTACAACACTGTACAACAAAGAAATATGCAGAAATTTTCCACTTGAAGTGAAGGTTAAAAATTAAACACTAACAAAGCTCTAACAGATATGAAACCCAACCTCATCTTAATGCGAAATTTAAAATGCCTGAGATGTCCTACTCTAGGAAAAGAGGAATGAATCAATCCAGTTGTTCATAAGAAAAAGCACAGTGGGCTAAAACATGTTCATTGTATGCACAGATTTTCACTGCACTCCCACTCTGCTTCATTTCCTACCTCCTCAACTCTTAAAATGGCATTCTGTTTAGATTTAAMCTTTAATTTATCAAAATATATTACCTATCCTCATTAGATTAGTGTTCACCATTGAACTCCATTTTCTGCATCTTATTTAAACAAAATACTGACTGGGGCCCCTAACAATGTGGTTATACATGAAAACAAGTTGAAAAATCAAAAGGAAGTAATATTTTTTCCTTTAAGATTTTTGGAGCAAATCTTATTTTTTATTTAAACACACACATATATTCAGGTTGGGTCTCTCCACAGTTAAGTAGGCAAACAYAATTTTATTTTAAGCAGCCCAGCCTTGACATGATTACAAGGTCTGCTGCAAACAGAAATTTTTAACCTGACTTGTAAATTACTTCTATTTTATGAGAATGGTAAGTATATGACTGGCACTGTGTTGAGCATGATCCACTTTGGATTATAAGACACTGTTTCAAAACTTTGAATCATGAAGTTCGCATCTCTTACCCAAAAACATAAATCACATAAGCAGATTTTCAATTTACAGTCAGTTTTTAAGTAGCTTGTGTGCAGCTCTTCACAGCTGTAAAACTTGGTGGCCTCTGTGTGGCCGATTCTGTTAGACAGACAGAATTACTGCCAAGAAAGTCTTTACATTCTTCAGGACCTCCAAAAAAACATCATTTGGATCCTCGAGGGTTTTCTTGTTTTGTTTTTTCTTTAGAATCAGAACTACATATCAAACATACATTTTTAAAGCAATACACCACTTTCCATCCCYATCCCGGGTTATTCTTTTGCTACTTGGCATGTCAAGCTTATTATATTTTTCATTTCTTTTGTTTTCCAGTAAGAAAAATGCAGACCTCCAACCACACAAATTCAGCATGCTCAGCTGAAATATCAGGAAGAAAAAATAAAATAAAATAAAATAGAGACAGAACTTTTTTTCCCATCTGAGGAAACCTCCAAGTAAAGTAATGGCAGAGAGTGCCCAAATATCCACGTTCTCCTCGTGTTCTGTTGCAGTCACACACCTCTGCTCCASCAAAAGGCAACTCAATGGATTTGCACCCATTTGAGCCAAAAGGTGACACTTCCCACTTTAGGTAAAACTACACCAAAAAGAAGTTTCTGGTGACAGCAGAAGTGCCAGTAGAGCCTTTGATAAGTCAGGGATCTCTCCAAAGACATCAACAGGTTGCCCTCAGCTCCATGCAGAAACCAACCCAATGCACGTCCCTGAACACTTCAGTAATTCAGAGCAGTGACAAAGCCACCCAGAGCCAGGGCTGTTTGTCATTGTGGAGGGACAGGCAGCTGCASAAGCTGCCCCCAGGATGGCCATGTCACACTGATCCGAGACCCCGCTTTCCTACAAGGGCAGCACCACATGTTCAGGAGATGCTCTCTCACATCCTCTCCCCTTTTCCAAGTCACGTTTCCATCTGACAGCTGAGACAGGCATGAGCTGGTCCTCGAGTCTGAACAACCAAAGTGACCTTTACATGGGGCTGAAGGACACAAATCTCTACACATTATACCAATCATTTGTGTTGTGGAGAAAAAATAAATCTAATCCTTCATTATTCTCAGATTTCCAACACCCTAACAACAAAAAAAAACATGAGGATGTGAATGGTTTTCAGCAGTACTTAAAAAAAAAAAAGAAAAATTTCATCCCTGGAGCAAACTGAAAACAAATTTCTAAGAACAATCTGAACATAAATTTCTTTTTTTGTAAAATATGCAAACTCCACACAGAAAAGCAGTGGAAAAATGCAGAATCAAGTTTACGGTCTGACAAAGTTTTTTAAAAAGCCTAATAAGCAAATAATAYAAGACATCTTAAAAAGCATTTCTTTTTCATTATAAAGGATTCCCTACAAATGTTCTACATGACCCCTTAAGGATTCACCCTTTTCCTTGCTCTTTGCTAAAACCTTCTTGCCAGCTGYGTCCTTCATTACAGCAATCCACTAAGAAAAATTGCTGAAACCCAAAGCAAGAATTACCAAAGAAGGTAATACATTCAAGAATATTCAAAAAACTCATTCTACTGAAAGTTTTGAAGATAAAAAAACATAYCTTTTAGAAAAAAAGAGGTCAATAAATTATGCTAGCAGAAGTGAATTCAAAGTCACCAGGCTGACAGTGTCTTTGCAATAATTCTGGCTCYAGAAACTCAGATAACAGCCTGCCCATTTGAGGGAACTATTTAGCAGCAATAAATAGCCAGACTGCAAAACCATTAACAGGATAATGTAAAGAGGGAAAAACTAAAATTAAAAAAAAATAAATTAAATACATTCAGAATCACAGAATGGTTTGAGTTGGAAGGGACCTTAAAGACCATCTAGTTCCAACCCCCGTGCTATGGGTAGGGATGCCACCCAYCAGGCCAGGTGGCTCAAAGCCMYGTCCAGCCTGGCTTTTTGTAAGTGCAAATGAACAGGAAACTAAAAATCTTTAGCTGGAGAAGTTTACATTGTGCCCAGCTCTTCTGCCTCACCCAGGCAGCTGTTTGCAGCTGGCTGACAAGCCCCAAAGCAGGGACACAGGCASATTAGTTAAGCATTCATCATCAACAGGAAATGCGCATGAGTTCATATAAACACAGAAACACAAATATATAAACCAACAGCCCTGCACGGTTTGAGGTATTTCAGACACCCCATGGAATAGGGTTAGAGCTGTACTGGCTGGGAACCCGCAGCACTGATGTATTTGTTTTGGAATGGCAAACAGCCTTGGGACTCAGAAGAACTCTTCTGGTGGGCACCACCAACCACCCACCCACCCGTGAGCCTCCCCTCGCTGCCACAGCCACCCCACACCCCTCAACTCCTTCATCACCTCCAGAGCCAAGCCCAACAAGCCTGGCTGTTCCTGCTTGCAGGAGGAAAATCACACATTTAAAAGTGTCTCCAAGAAAAGACTGTGGCATTGTGWGCAAGCCCTACTCGGAATACGCTCCCGTCACGTGGATGCTGCGATGCAACTGCAGGATTTAAAGGATTTTGTTCTGCAGAGTGTTGGGCTGCCTCAGAATCGATGCTATTAAATGCAGTGGGCACAGATTACAGTGTTCCTGATGGATTTGGACACCAGCACTCATGGGGCCACAGGAAAATGGGACAGGGAGTGGAAATGCTCATCTTGTTCTCATTTGTGATGAGGCCGAGGGGGCCTCCAAGCCCCCCTCACACTGGAGGTCCCTCACAGCTGTGCTCCATCCAAACAGGTGGTGAAGGCTGAGCCAGGCTCTGCCCAAGTTTAAACTACTAATTAATACTTGGTCGCAGAAGCTTGATTCTAGATAATAAAAATTACAGGCACCGGAAGGACACAGAAACAGTAAAAGTGGAGACAAGCTCAATTTCAGACAGCCTTCRGTTTTCTGAAGCACCATTAGGTTGCTTATTTACCCTGCTAAGTCTATCCACTTCTGTCATTTCCTGGATGAGATACAACTTCTCCCATGCCAGTGAAAGAGATGGGATTGCTGTTTGGATTTCAGTGGTCTCCGAAACTGCACACTAAATTGCCTCAACTTTCTTCAGCACTTTGTGGCTTCAGTTTTCCCATATTGCACAGCCAAACGTAAACTGTTATTTTTTAAACTCTTTCTTGCCTTGCCAGCCTGCACATTCRTTCTGCCATGCAGTTTTCCAGGCACTGAAAGCACTGATGACCTTGAGAGTCAGGCTGTGATGAGCTGGGTGACGCCACCCCAGTARCTACACGTTTTTAGGTGGCATTTCAGCTATGAACACGTCTCTAGAGAGCAGACACATCACTTTTGAACTTCTTAACTTTCCTTACACAGGCACAGWAGGATCCCAAACTCCCCTCCAAACATGGCTGCACACCACGATGCCGCCAAGCTGCTGGACCAGCCCTGCATTATATTTTTTGACAAAGTTAAGCTCTGTGCTTCATTTCTCACAAACACAGTTTGACTGTAGACAGCAGCCGACAAGTAAATCTACCCTTTTCCATGGCAAACAGCCCAACTTTAATATTTTTACTGGCTTACAGCTGGGTAAATTAAGCCCCAGAATTTTATTTATTTATTTTTTAATACCGTGCAACTGAAAATGAACAGCTACTTCACYACGACTGCCAAGGACAACCTTAAAAACATTAATGCAATCCAGTCCAGCTCTCAATAGATCTATAAAGGCAAGAGGACCAAAAATTTCAGCTTATCCACCCAAACAAAATGTTAGTTAGGCAGGAAGTCTAATATTTCGTTACGATCCTTTAAAAAAAAAGAAAAGAAAGATCCCTGGCAATCTGAAGATGGTAACAGACCCTGCTATAATGCCATGAAATGGGAATTAAAACGCACTGTTTTACTTACCCCAGCCTTCCCAGCATTTCAAGCTCTGGAACTTGTGGTCCGTATGTCTCCACTTGCAGAGGCTGATACTCATACAAAGTATCCTCTAACTTTTGAACGGGAGCTAATGAAATCTGCTGACCCTGTTGGGAAAAAAAAAAAATAAATAAAAAAAAGGTTAAAAATTTCAACAGAGTGGGTCACAGCTTTATTTTGAGTTTTTTTAAATGCAATGCAAGAACAAGCATTAACTTTGTCCAGACAAACACCATCCCATTAAGAACATACCATTCACTATATCACTCACTTCTTCACGATTTACATTTTTTTTTTACTGGGACCTATAGATTGGAAGTGATGTTTCATTAGCTGTAATTGTTTGGACAAGATGGAAGGGGAAAGCTTTATTCAGGGCAAGTTTACCATTAGAGAGTACAGCTGCTTGCAGTGTCACTAATAAAATTTTTATTTTGCACAAATTCCGTTTATCTGAAGTACCATCACACAAATGTCTCTGAACAACCCTACTTGATTCTGTAATCAATGATTTCCTGAAAGCCCTAATTAGARAGGGAAGCCACTTTCCTTTCTCTCCACAGGCTTTGTAAGCTCCCATACATAATGGCTCTCAAGACAGACTTTTACAGAGCAACACAATTAATTCATTCAGCAAATTCCCAWTTGTTTCATAACTAAAAATACAGAAACACACAAACATTAAGCTTTCACTCCAGATGGTACTTTTGCAAGCCCTTCAGACCACTGAGAAATAGCAAGACATTTCCACACCCCTCCCCTCCAAGTCCCTATCACTCGGAGCTCTCACAAAACAGGAGACTTGTGGCTGGGAAGGAGGGGGTCAGGAGGATATGAGATACAGCCAAAGTTAACAGATGTTGCTGCGTGACATTCTACACTGATTTGTTGATCTTTCACACAGTTTCAATTTTCTACTGTATTCTATGGTGCTCACAAAAATTAGCAGCAGCAGCAAAAAGAGAGAGCACCGTGAGCTGCCCCAAACCAGCCTGGCTTTCCCTGTAGAAATTGAGCTTCCCATCTGCAGAATGYAGGAATTTAGCAAAGTAGAGTATTGTTTTTGTAGACATTTTGTCTGAAACGGGAGATGGGAAGCTTTCCACGGTGTAATGCTGTGGATCCCACTGGTGATCACTCAGGGAGCTGAGCCTCCCTGGGGCCACTCCTGTGAGCATCTACTCCCTCAAGTGGAAAAAAACGCTCCTAACGTGGGACACTGGGTTAAAATTAACTAAAGAGGGGAACAAAAAGGGCTGTAGAAGGGGAAAGYTGTTAATTAAATCTGTGGTTGAAGAGAGTGACCTTTCTGAATTTGGAGGAGAGATATTTTTGTTTAGGGAGTTGCAGAAAATAGCTAAGAAAACTGAAGACGTAAGTCCTTGAGGAGTGTTATCGTGGATCTAAGCCGATCTCTACGGAAATATCAGCAGCTCAAGTTTTCCATTGAAACAGCCCTGTGTGTGTGATGAAAACACAGGGTTTTAGCCTTTTTCTGCACTGCCTGGGGGACTGGAGAGGCTGCTGCTAACACTGGTTTGGGGACAGTGTCCTGGAGATGAGATGCGAAGTTCTCTGGTCAGCCATGCACAACTCCAACTCTCACAGTCAGCACACTTCTTTCTGTTCTACAAACTATTGCTGCAACATTAAAAGCAGGCTACCACACATTTAAAAGAAGTAGGAAAAGAAAGATTAATAATTCAGCTTTAATCCCACTTCATGGTATATTAAGACATAAATGCAGGATTTTCYATTTTCCTAGAAGTTGTCATTTTACAATCTATTCAAGTTCATTAAAATATWATACATTGTAACTACATTTACATGGTCCTCTTACACCCATTGCAAGAGGTTAATGCTAAAATACGAGCCTTACATTTGAATTTTTAGCAACATCTTTGTCTCTAACCAAACCAAATGGAAAGTCATACCAATATTTTACACGTGTACAACCTCATCTGGTGAGTGAAGAGTCTCACTCTTTCCAAATCCAAATTTTGTTCCAGCCATAGAAAAAAACTTCAGTTTTGGGCAAAGTTCAAAACCATGGTAAATATTTTTGGAAATTACTTGCGTATGGAAAAAGGGAGCAGCTCAGATTGCAGGAGCCCCATCCCTTGAGGACACCACCGKCACAGCTGCTCACTGTCAGCAGAAGTGCCACTGGTGCCTTCCTGACACTTCGTTA
Source organism: Malurus melanocephalus (assembly GCF_030028575.1). NCBI lineage: Eukaryota > Metazoa > Chordata > Aves > Passeriformes > Maluridae > Malurus > Malurus melanocephalus. Next base: position 207,753 of record NW_026623899.1, on the reverse strand, counting down.
ATGAGAGTGACTTTTGTCAGCATTGGCCAGGAGACACAGAAAGTGTCCTGACACATGGACTGGGCTCATCACTGGCCTCTTTCCCCACCACCATTTATGCTGCTACAGATGTTCACCTCTGGGAGCTCCTGGGAGAGCAGGATGAAAATGTTTCAACTGTTTTCCTCTCTTTGTGGAGTTCCAAAGGTGCCTGAGATCAGAAAGGACTCATGATGGTCATTATCCATCAGATGACAGAGCAGTAACTGAAAGGGAATGGTGGAAAAGCTGACCAGTCAGCAGGTCAGGGTTATCAGGGTGCCAGTGTATGGGTCATGGGGAAGGACGTCTGTGAGCTATGGAATCACCAAATCACTGTGGTGACCTGGAGAGYAGCAGAATGTTGAAAATGGAGCTGCATTAAACAAACTGTCCACCCTTGAGCTGGTCTGACCTCATGCCCAGCACAAGCCAGGACATTTTGTGTTYCTGTATGAAACCCAAGGACTGGCAGTTCAGCCAAAACACCTTCTTTTGAAAGGCACCCAAGCCAGACTTCCAGATTTCAGACCATAAAGGCACAGGCACATCCCCCAGGTAAGTGCAATAGTTAATTACCTTCACCATTCAATACTGTCAACACATTTCTGATTCATCAGAGTGACTCTCCCCTATGACTTTTTCACCTCCATCCTGGGCCAAAAAGCAAGTATTAGCAACCAGGATGTGCTTTTGCATGGCAAAACAACTACACTGGTTTGTGTGCAGACAGCAGATCCTCACCTCAAGGAGATTATGCAGCTGTAAGAGACAGCTCATTTGTTTTTGTTTCCCAAAATCACAACTTTAGCTGATGGGCTTTGGCAATGTGGATTACATTCCACTTAGCAATGGGTAAAAACCCCACGACAAGCAGTTGTTCTTGCCCTATAGCTGTCTGGCCTCTAGACATTTTGTTTAGCCCTGAACAGGTTAGCGAGGACCCAGAACTGGGTATGGCACAGATCAGTGCCAAAGGCTGGGATGCAAACCAAAACCATTCCCTATCTTATTTCAGCTGAATTTGGGATAAGATGATTCACAAAAAAATCTTGTTGAAGTTAAAAGGCTCAATTTGACCACTCTTATCTCAGTTATAAGCCATTTGAYCAGAAGCATCCCACTTGTGTCTCTCTGTCCCAAGGGGTCCCTAACAGACTGGTATAAAAGGGAAGCTGCTGTGTAACTTTAGAGACACCACAACAGACARTATCTGTTACTTTGGACTTGAACAGCACTTTTACAGATCCAAAACCCATTTCAAATCTATGAGGTAAGACTTTTAAATTTCCTGTATTCCACCTAGACACTTGGCCTTACCTCTTTCCAGCATTAGGAAGCATTTATCAGCATGCTGAAAGCAAAATGAAAGCAGTGGGGCCAAGGTCCTGCTTCTGCATTGCTTTCTCCTGACAAACCTAAAATCTGATGTTGTGGTCATGGGTAAGTATTTCTAATTCCCCTTGGATGCTGTAATGTTTGTGTAAAAGAAGCTGACAGCATCCAAATGAAGACAGAAAAGGCTTCCAAGAACACAGACAACACTTTTTCCTGCCTCCTCTCCCTCCCACCCCAATCTTCACGGCACACGAGTGTTTTCCCTGGGATTATTTTAGGCACCGGAGCTGTCTATTACATATTGGAATGTATGGAACCACAAAACATGCTGCTAATTAGAAGGAAGGCATTTGCTTATCCTTAGGACTTTGTTTATATAAAAGCCTGCACAGCAATGGATTTGTGAGCAACTGACTTTCTATTCATGGGCTGTATGGTTTCAGATGAGAAAAATACAGGATTAAATTGGGAGGAGGGTTGAAYAATGTCTTTGCATGAGAAGTAAAACTGACTCGCTGATAAACTGTTTGAGACAACTCTCAGCTGAAAAAAAGCAAAAGCAGTGGCCAGTTTTGGTTTCAGATTGTGATACAACATGGCATTAATAACAGAAAAACTATGGATTTATATATAAAGAAGTGCCCTTGCAGTAACAAGGAGGTTATATTGAACAAAACCAACACTCAGGAAGAAAGGCTATTAGAACATCAAAATCATGGTGTGTCAGTGCATCTTTCACACAGGTTTGGGGAGGGACTCTTGGCAGATGCCAGGTACATCAGTATTTGCCTRCTAGCAGAAAGAGGCTATTTTAGCACACAGTACAGAAATATCAGCCCAAGTTGCAGCGTTCACACTTCTTCCCATCCCGCCCTCTCTCCCTAACCCTGTGTCCAAAATGACATTGCCTTCCTTCACCTCCTTCCCTCAGCAGCAAAAAGAAACAACTAACAGCCTTCCCAGAAATCTTTCAAGTGCTGAGGAGGAGAAAGGAGATTGACACCAAAAATGCACTAGTAGGGGAAAGAGGAGGAACAGCTATGCCACAAAAACAGCCCCAGGCRAGAGGCAGAAGCCAGAGACTGGGGTCAGTAAAACTTGTCCAGACAAGGCAAGTTTCWGTTCTAGCAGCAGCTGGACTAGTTGCTGTAGCCAATCTTTTTRCTTTTTAAATTTCTCTCTGCTGAGGAACTTACTCAGCTCTGTTATCACCCCACTTGCACAGCACTCGTCAGAGAACAGAAATAGCRCCATTCGTGCTACATCTCATTAAGTCAGTTTGCAGCAATGTTATTTTTATTTAACCCTTTTCACTGTCAGGTCACTCTGCCGAGCCTGGAGAAAGTGAATGAGGAGGAACCAAGAGTTGTGGGATGCCAGGACATGATTCTGCTAAAACACATCTCCAGCACTGCTTCCATTGTAGATGGCAGGACAGARAGGTTAACAATGACCCTTTTAAACACCCCATGTCTCAGTGTGCAATTATCCAAATGCTTTCAAGTGAACGTTAAAACAAAACTAGAAATTCCTTGAATTTTTCAGTAYAAGCAGTCTTAGGAAACTATTTTACTGTTAAGCTTGTAATAGAATTCAGGATTTGGAAAGATTTCATGTTAACACAATTTCTGACAGATATTAATGCAAACATCTTTGGMAATACATGTGAGCCAAAAGCTGAATTGTTGTGGGTTTATTTTCCTCCTCCAGTTTACACCCTCTCGATTCACTATTGACAAATMCATGTCAATAATGCTAATGTGGCTTTCTGATTCTGATTAACTAGTTTGACTATAGTAATACTCAAGAAAAGTAGAATGAAACTGATAGATTTGGAGGGCTCAGTTAATATTATTTTAACCTTTACCCTCTCTGTCTTCCACAGCCTTTTTAAATAAACAAAAGTATGTCAAACAAAAATGTATAATTCTATTCCTTGGCCTAAAATTCCTGTGCCATTGAAGCTTTTTCAAAGACWTAAATATCTGAAACCAACTGTTCTCTCTTCTGCTCTTGAAATATCAACCACAAATCTAATTTATTTACTTGATTATGAAAAGTGCTATGAGGATATCTCAGAAACGAAAYTGAAAGAGAACAAATTATCTGACAGAAAGCAACAGAACCAACATTTAGATTTTCTGTTCATCTCAAAACCAAAATCTGACCACAAATGGCAAGATCAGAGATACAAGGTTTTCACCTCCCCTTCTCTGTATTGTAGATGACTTCAGATGCCCAATAACAATCTCACTAAATTTAAACCTTTTTTTTTCCTTCCACAGTAACTTAATTTAATTTTCGAATGCAGAAACAGATTTAAAAGATGTGCTTTCTTTAGGAATGACAGAAAAAAGCTAAGAGATCAACAGCACTGAAGAAGCCATTAACAAAGACAGGCAGAAATATGTGATTTGTTACAAAAACACTTACCTTGGAAATTAACCATGGAGTAACWTGGGTTAAATCAGTTCTACTTGCCTCTGAAATTTTCCTTTACAACTTTCTGACATAAGTAATTACCTGACCAGACTTATCTTTAAGCTTCTGCCAAAAAAAGCCCCATTTCTCTAATCTCCCAGAAGAAAGCCTGTGTCCATCTAACAAGCCGAAATACAATTCTGCTGGGTCAGAGCCAGGGCAGGATTTAGTGCCTCTCTCTTCACAGAAAAGCCCGGTGCCCTTTTCTCATGCCCATGGATTGCAGCCCTGCTGGGGACTGTCCTCTCCAGCACTGGCTGCTGAAGCCCAGGCAGGATTCAGGGGATAGTCTGGATGTTTGCTGCAACAAGTCACTCTCTTGTTTTCAGCGGAGACCCCAGAGTTCTGGCAAGAACTGCCAAGCTTTCTTCAAAATCCCTGCCACTGTTCAAAGGATAGCCCAGTACACAAGACAGYGTTATTTCTGGGAACAAAGGAGTAAAACACAACAACATTTTCATGTCGCTAATAAGCCTACAAGTCACACTCCTCATTTTCAGCACTGGTTTCTTAGCCCAGTCTCAGCTCCTAAACACTTCTATGCAAGCCACTGTGCCAAACGTGGCTCAACTTCTTCTGCTCCTTTTGCTCTGTCCCCAGGGCCTCTACTCTGCACACAGTGCCTGTTTGGCCACTTTCAGCTCCAGGGAATAGCCATGCCATGAGCTGGCTGCTGGGGGACATTTGGACACTCTGGGAATGCCAGTTGCTTTTGCAAACCTCACTACTGGCTCACACATATTTTTTCTCCTACTTCCACAGGGGCTCGACACAGCCCTTCTCAGGGTACAGCCACAGGTTCTTCCCATWTTCAGAGAAGTGTTTCATTACAGATAACCTAAAGTCCATGTTCTGTTCAGTTTGTTTTGCCAATCCCCAGTGTGCTATGTTGGTAATACAGCAATAAGCAGAACTAAACAAACTTTTGTTGCATCTCTACCATCAGACTTCTGGAGCCTTGGTCATTTTGGTTTGGCTATCAACAAAGCACAGTATCAACTATCAACAATAGCCATCTAATTACAGGATTTAAGGCTTTAATATAGCATTGTTTTAAATACACACATTAAGGACCTAATTTTTCAAGGGACATGAAGTAGAAATAAATGACAAATGCCACTTTGTGTTTCATGAGCACAGCACTGACAGGGGAGGTCAGAGCACGAGGCATCGCTCACCAACCAGCAACAACTACCTGAGTCTTTGCACAGATGAATCTACTGGTGCTCCCACTTTGCTGAAGTAAAGCTGTTACACTGATATAATCCTTCTATTGTGCAAGAAAATTATTTAGGATTTCCTGGAGAACAGAGGAACCTGTAAAAACCAGCTGCTGCATTGGAAGAGCAGCAGCTCATAAAGAATCACACATCGCTGTACTCCACTATCTGCTCTTTCCTGGGATCCTCCAAAGCAGCTTCCCCCCATTCAAACAGCCACAGCTCCAAAATATCATTTTTGAGGAATGCGAAGTCTGATGGATGATCTTAAAGACTACTTAAAATAACAAAGCCAAACAGAAARCTGACCTCAGACTGTAGAAGATGAGAAACTCTGTGTGTGTGTGTATGCGTGTACAGAAGTCAGAGACAAATTCCCTGCTTTACTGAGCATCCAGCCTAGACCCAGATAAACATTGATAAAGATGCAGAACATCACATTCAGTATGGCTTATGTCTGCCTGATAAAGGGAAGAAATAAAGTGAGATTCCTTGAATAGCTAGATTTTAAGGAGGGACTGCTAAAGGTTCATAATCGTCTGGCAAGAGAAAGCAAGGAAGTTTTTATAGAAACAGAGACAAAGAAAAGAATAAAATATTAAGAGAAGGTCAATAAAGGCAGATGAAAGGAAAAGCATGAGTAGAATAGAAAAACAGGAAGAGTGAATTATTAGAAACAGGCAAAAAGATAAAAAGAAGGAATTAAAAAAAACTGAAGTCTAAAGGCAAAAAACTAAGAAAGTATCAGACGTTAGCAGTACATGATACATCTTCACAATATTTGTGGGCTGTATTGACTACAACATTTTAAAAGAAAACTGAAACCTGTTAGCAGTATATTTAGAAATTATTACTTAAAGTAGAAGTAGTTTATTTCTAGCCTTCTTTCATTTGCATGCAGAGTGCACAAGTAAACATGAACCRACTGTTCCGGGACAGGAAGGGACCCACGGCAAACGTTAACACACACTACTTTGAAAATGCACATTAATTCTCTCAAACTAAACAAAAAAACTCCCTGGGGCAGAAGAAACTGCATTTTTAATCTGCACAAAACATCCTCTTTTATCCTTCCAGAGAGATTTCGTTTCTTTCCATGCGAGTTTCCATCTATGTTTTAAGTGGATATATCAAAATGATGCTTAAATCTGAACCACAGACACATGACAGCTTATCAAGTTGTGTGTACTTACTTCCCATGGCACCTGAATTTTATCAGTCCTTTGAAAAGGATTCTCAGAACTTCACGGGACCAAGAAACCCATTTGTAAGCCTTGTCTGAYGCTGACAGAGTTGCAAGAAGTCCCTCCAGGAATGGCTGTGGCCTGCTKCATTGCCCTGGTTTCAGTGGCTACAGCTTCCTAAATCCATGAAGAACAACCAGAAGTGTCTAAGGCAGTCTTAACACAAAGAAAAAGGAATGGTTCCTGCCTTGAAAAATCTATAGTCTCAAAGAAAACAGAAGCTGGCAGCAAAAAAAGTGATAAAATCACATGGCAATTTCACTCAGACCTTGAAAAATCCTATCTATCTGTCTGCAAAATAAAAAGATGCCTCATCTGTTTTATCTTGTTCACTGGCTCCTTTGTGAGCCCTTTTGCTAAAACACTTGTACTCAAATAAATAAGAGCAAGTGTTGCCACAGATTCTGAAAGAGGAGACTGCTGTGAAAGCAACTGCAGCGCAAACATCGCATTTCGAGCAAGTTGGAGAGGCTGTCWGGGTATTTCCTGCTATAGGCTTACAACAGCCAATTTTGCCTTAAAAACAACACTTCCATTGTAGAAGGGAAGACTCCTGTATGGTCTGGAACAAGCACTGGGTGAAGCCACACAGGCAGAATGCCCTGACATTTAATAATGGCCAGCMTGGGGAAAGCCATCGCTCAAAGGCAGCGTGCTGGAGATCAGGGATYGCACTGACATCCCATGCCATGGCTGCTGCTTGGGAAACAACACAAACAAGCTGCAATCCCAGGGAAGGAAACCCTGAGAACAGGCATTAAGAACATTTGTTAATCAAAGGAATAAACATTTAGGAAGGTCTTCATTTCTTTGAATTTCACATATTATTACCAATTAGTAAAATATGTTCCAGGCTCTCCACAGATGATGCAAATGCCTTACCCTGGCTCAGGGCAGCTGCTGCTCTGAGAAACAAACTAACATAAGCTGATCATTTGAATCCCCTTAAAACTCTTAATATCACACCAAATAAAGCACAGTAGAGCTTGCTATACAGTTTTAAACGCCATGCCAAACATCTCTGTGCACTTAAAAGCTGTAATTTAATTAACTTTACCTGTAAGCTTGGGGAGGGGGAAAAAAGGAGCAAAAATACAAACTCCTTTTCTCCTAAACTCTGAAAATAGCYCAGGATCCAAATCCCTATACAAGAAGTAATAAAAATAGTTTGGTTTCTGGTAGCAATAACAAAAATGAGGGCAAGATTAATTCTTACACTTTTATGGCAAACAATCTAAAGCAGATGTTTGAGAATAAAAGAGAGATGTCAAAGTAGTTAAAAAGTGCTTTTCAAACCCAAACACAACAAGACAACTTACAGCTTTATGTGCTTATATAAAACTCTAAATCATCTCAGTCAGCTTCCACCCTTCACCCTTGTCTAGTCTATGAAGCTTCATCATTACCAAAAATGTTACACTCAAGTCTAAACCATCACAGATTGGTGTCTCCTGAACAAAAGCACATGCAAATGAGCTTTGCTGATTAGAGATCAGCTCCTGAATCTGGGGCCTTATGAAGAGAAATAGGTTTGAATATCCAGGAATATTYCTCTGGAATGAAGTCCCTGTCTTTCAGAGACAGAGCACACTTTAAAGGTGTCTAAAAAAAAGTTCAGGCTGTATTTACATTTCCGCTAGAAAACTGCAGTTTTGAGACAGAAATCAAACTTCACATTCTAAGGTCAAAATCAACATAAGCATTCCTCWGAATCAGACTTCAAATGGATATCTGAAGTCATCCACACTTTCTTGTTTGCAAGTTCAAAGAATTGCTGATCTTAAAGCAAAATCTAAGATATTAAATCTTTCAAGTACAAATTTCACAAAAGACAATGTGTGTATGCAGGAGAWGTGAGTCCTTCCACATGTAACACGGCTGAAGGTAACCCTAATCACCCCCTTTTCCAATGAAACTGCCCTTTATTGTCAACAGTGTTAACTTAAAACACTGTTTGCTTAGATGTGCTTTCCAAAAGGCCTCAAGCTGGAAGATACTGATTTAAATAAAGAAAATTAGGCAAGCTTTTGCACTTGAGCTTCCCACACAAGGMGGATTTGCCAAGCCCTTTCAGCCTAATCAGTGCTACAATCACCCCCGTATATAGAGACTGACTCAGAGCGCACAAACACTTCCAGACTCACCAGCAAGAGCTGATTTTTTGGCTGACCACAGCAAACTGCCTCCTAAGCCGGCCAGCCCCAGTGTCCATCTACCTGGAAGCCATCCATCCAGCCACACTGGGCTACTGTGCATCTGCATCGCTGCTCCACTTCATTACATGAAACACAAAGCTGGCGCTAYAGCCATGGCAGTAACTGATACCGTATCACTCAAGTCAATGGGAGCAAATCAGAAACTCTACACTACATATGAATAATAATAGGTTTTTGTGTTTCCTTTCCCAAGTGCTGACAGTTTGGAAGGTTGTTTTCCCCACCACCACCATGGCTGGACTATAACCACATTAATTTCAGCGTGCCAAGGCAAGCTGTTCAAGAAGCTTTCACGGCACATTTGGTTTAATAATCCAGGGTGGGGTTTTGGGGGTTTATTTTCCATTGTCCAAGATTTGACGAGAAAAAAAAAAAAAGACATTTAAGACGTATAACTCCCTGGAAAATTATATTTTCAGCAAAAGATGGAAAGCTTTCAAAAAAAAACTGTAACAAACAAATTTAAATCACCCTTTAAATCACCAGCAGTCTAAATAACTTGCTCTTAGCTTTGGACATAAACTTTTATCAATTGGTAGTTGACTTAGAAAACCATGTTTTCTCCTTTAGTTCCACATTAATCTCAGGGCACAGTTAGAACATGACACTTCATCAACTTTTTTCTCCCCCATCTCCTGTTCACAGCCGTTGCTGTGTTGCTGAAACATTTATTGCCAGGACAGAGAGCACTGACCAAGAGACCTACAAGGAATAACAGCCTGCCAGAGCCTAAAGCAGCTCACCTTACGAAATCACCTAACCCCCAGCTCAGCTCCTCCAGCAGCTGCACTGCTCTGTCCCAGGCATTAGCACAAGTAGGGAGCTGCARCGACTGTTTGCTATCAAGTCAAGGAAATTCAGACTTTGTTTAACATTTTCTATCTCAGATTTAGACCAATTCTAAGAGGCAACGCTCAAGTGCTACAAAGAGCATTCCATAATTCATACAAAAGTTGAGTCACAGCAAACAGCAGCCTGGCCAGGATAATGCTTCACTGGATACACCTACTACATTTGCTTCTGTTCAGGGCTACAGTTTGCTTTTAATTATTCATCATGTTCTGCAATGTACTTGGATGTGTATACTGTACATACACACAGCAGTTTGAATAAAATAAACACACCTCAGTAATTAGCTGATTGCAGTGCTCAAATAGCGTAGTTTTTAATGAGATGCTCTTTGTGTGCATGGAGGTTTCTGTTCTGTGTACACACAGATACACCCAGACTCAAATAATCCAGGGTATGAGCTAAACTGTTTTAAACAAAGACTATCATAGAATGTTTGCACAACCCTGTAATGCTCCAATCACATTCCCATTTGCACATGGGAATTCTTTAGAGGCACGTCAAGCTAAAAAATTTATTTGCCATCAGAAAATTTCATCATACACTTACCTGGGGCTTAGACCCAGATTCAGCTTAGAAAAATACCCAGCTCTGAACACACAAAGAGCCCCACAAAGCCAAAGGAGCAGTCGCATTCCGATTCCTTCACCTGGATTTTGGCCTACAAGTCCAGTCCAACAAAGCCAAGCAAGCCTAAACCTGATGGGGTAAACTGAGCCCATCCGCTGCTGTGCTGCAATTACCGATGGCAATAAACACCACGCTCTGGGAAGWGGAGGCTTGCACAAACAGGTCTCCAGAGGAGCAACCAGCTCCTCACAACTCCAGCTCCACTCCTCAACCTTGCATGGTCTGTTCCAGCAGCTCAGAAGACAAGCAGGTTGTGCCCAGGTGTTTGACACCGACAGATGCACCACGACACACGGATGGGCCCTGGGGACCAAACTGCAGCGAGGACCAAGCCACAGAACTGAGAGTTACACYGAGAGGAATCCACGCTTGCTTCATTTCAAAGCACATGCTCAAGGCTTTTCTGGGTCAAAGCCAGGGTGATCTGTATCTTAGGAGATCAAGCACCTCCGCAAGGTTTAGATCAAAAATTTATGTGACTGTTTCAGTGATACCATTARCCCACAAGGGCAGGCTTTAGCTCAATACTCAGGGTACGGGCAGCCAGATGGATTTTACCAGGATAATCCACATGCATGAGCCACTTCCATAGCAAAAACCTACCAGCATTGATGTGAGCTTTCTTACCAATTTACATGGATGTTTGACCATCCCTCTCTAAGTGAAGGTAACGATCAGGAGACTAATACAGTATTATTAAGATTTTAAGAAGCATATCTGGCTTCCAAAGTAATATCTAAAGAGTAGTTATTTATTATATAAATCATCTCAATTTCATTATCTGGRCCCCAATTCCATGGCCYAAACAAGTTRAGAAAATAGTCCCACTAGGGACTATACATAATGGGGTCCATTACTCATACCAAATAGATCAAACCTCTTTAGAAAGCTAACTTACAGAGAAAGTTTCCAAATTTCTCTAATCATGCATTTGAAAATTTAGAAGAGAGTAAGCAATTACAAACCATGCAGACACACACACTTTGAAAACTGTATAATTTTACAAAGTGGATTGTAAGAAACAGCTTTCTGCAATAACCATTGAATTGTCCATATTCACCTCAGTGTGGTTTTGAATAATTCTTGTCTTAGCAATTCACATTTGTCTTCCTAGTCAAAGTGAAACTATAAAATGCACTGCAAAGTGATGTTCAGGGGCATCACTTTACTCATGGGGTGCACCTCATCAAAACAATACAAGAAAACTTGCTTTCTTTCCAAATGCACATCAGATTTCTTTTAATCTGTGCATTTACCAAACTGCAYGAACAGAGAACTGGTGGCTTGATGCAATCAGCACAGTGCCATTTAAAGCACAGCACATCACAGCACCCTTAAGTCTTTTTGGAAATACCTCTGCTGCTCAGCAGCACCAGCTTTCCACCAGTTGCTGCTCCACATGCTATTGCCAATCAGCTGCATTTGCTGTAGCGCATTCCAAAGTTTACTAATTAATCTCTGCACTAAACCCCACTGATGGCCGGTTGCCATTTGAAATGATCATCATCTTTTATTTAAAGACATAGCGACCRTATGGCCAAACTCAGACCTTATTTGTAAAAAAAGAGGTCTGTCAAATTTCAGATAATTAAATCCAGTATCGTTRTGGTTTTTAAACTGGACAGAGGCAATTATTAACGGTTTGAGGGTGTTTATATTAGACACACYCAGTTATTTCCATGTTAATTGTCAGGAAGTGGGCACACTCTTGCTTTTTGAGCTCAGAGCCACATTCAGCAGAGGGTACRAGATGCAAACTACTGGAAAAGAGACCGCTTATTTCTTGCAAAACACCCTCCATGCTTTGAATCCGTGTATTTTAAGGATTCCCAGCTTATTGCWACATTTCAGATGAGGTTTTAGGCAGTGATTTCAGGCAGTCCAACCTCTCACAGCATTGTTCCAGGCTGCTCCCATTCAGCRGTGCGTACTGGCTCCGTGACCTTCACAATGACCTCTACAAAAGCAGTTGTGCATTTTACTGTGGTGTAAATCCTCACAGACAAGTCGAACCTGTTCTTTCTGGCATCCAGCCCTTTAGATGAATACTCTGCGGAGATTTATTATGAAAGGGGAATGAAGGGGCATTATTGCACAACATTCATCCCTCACATACAGCTAAGTTCCAACTCTTACAACTTCTGAAGACTTTTAAATAAACAGATCATCTTAATTACACAAATCTTTCTTGCTTCTCACCGATTTTCTGTAATTAAGATTCGYTGCTGTTTACAAAAAGATATGCCCAGAAAAAAGCATGTGTGTGAAGGTGTTTTACATTATTATTAATAAGTAATATTCATACTTCCTGTGACTATACACTAGGGATTAGTGTTTCCTAGCACACCATTCACTTACAACACTGAAGTATTATTCCACATTGTAGCAACACACATTGCCATAAAAGGGTCCATCAATTATTTTTTAATGCCATGAAGTTGCTGCAGGATATTAGACTGTCTCCATAAGAAATAYGCTCCTATGGTAAAATGATGAATGATGAAGTTTGCAGGTTTTTAATTAGATTTCAGAGCAGTAGGAATTTACAAAGTTRTTCTCCATAAGGCCTTAGCTCAATACTTTGTGTGACCTTATGCAAATAATTTTTAAAAATTCAAGACTCCATTAATCAGAAAATATAAAAGCATAAAATAATGGTGAAAGGGATAGATTTTATAAACTCAGTGAGTCTGCCAAAGTGGTCAGAGTARCAACCCTGTCATTCACATCATCCTGATTCCTTCCAGTTTTCCAATTGATCCTTCAGCAAAATGTGTCCTGCTAGGGAAGGAAAAACACCCAACCTAAGTTGCAYTGATATTCCAATCCAAAAATCATGTTCCAACTAGCTGCAGTCGCTTGGTATTAACCGGAACTGAAGCATTTTGACTGAAGCAACATTCCCTGATCTAAATCTCTGTGTTCCCCTCAAAAGCTTCCTCCCCCCAGCGTCAGCTGTCACGGACAATTGMCAATGCACACACACATCCATCCCACTGCAAAAAGAAAGACCTGCTGTGTGTGTCTCTCCCTGTCATCCACAGGCCATGGCAGGTAGGGGTTCTCTCTTCCCTACCCTAAAGTCTCAGCTGCCATTCCTTAGCTTTCCTGCTTCCTTTCCTGCCAGACAACAGAATGTACAACAGCAAAAACTGCCCTATGCAMAAGATACAAGAAAACCCACTCTCCTCCCACCTCTCCCAGATCCAGASTGCACCTTCACAGCTCCAGAGYTGCAGGCAGAGGTTTCTCCAAACASAACATGCAGCAGTGGTTTTTACTGTCTAAATTCACTTCTCTCCTGTAGCTCCAACTCTGCCACCTCCAGCACAGCACATTCTTCTATTTCTAAGCCTGAGACTACTAACGAGGAGCAGAGATGGACTGAAGACAATAGGAGGCAAACCAGCATGGTCATAGAGTGCTGTATTTAGCAACAAAGATAAACTATCTGCATTTCTAAAGGAGATTTCTTCCTACAGTAGAAATTCCCTACTATGAAATGCTGCAGTTGCTATGGGTGTTGCCTCTTCATAAATAAATCAAATAAAAACTAAAATGCAGCTTTAGTCTTCATGAGAAACAAAATAACCCTGATCCTACCAGTATTTTATTCAGGATTCTTAAAAAAAAAATAAATAAAGAGGTTTTCCATTTAGATGACAGAGACAATGCCAAAGCTATACCTGGCACCTACAGTGCAAACTGGTTACAATTTAAAAGCAACCAACAGCTAAATGGGTACAACACTCATCAAGAATATTTATATTACTTTAAAAGGGAYACATCTGTTTAGTTTTGTATTTTAAATTCGCTTAACTAACCAGACAACAAAAAGGTTAAAAAACAGCATAAAGCAAATGCTGTACACAACACTATCAATGAAATTAAACCGATAGAACATTAGGCTTTAGTATAAATTAAACCTTAAGGGCTGGGAGGAAGGGCTTGCCCCATATTCCAAACAGATTTTAGAAGTACTTAATATGAGATAAATTCTTGGGCTAATTCTGTCTAAGCTTCAGATTCTACCTAAACAGGAATTCAATGTGGCATCATCCCAATAAGTGGCAGATTAAGGTACATAAGTGAAACCAAATGGGTGAAGTGAAAGAAAGGATGAAGCTTCCACTGCAATCCCCTCTACATCTTCCCATCAGCTCTCAAGCCAAGCCTTCTTTCTCTCCCCCRTAACAAAAGAAAATCTTAATCATGTTTTCTTGTAAACAACCAGGAAGGGGAATGCTTGGTATGCAGGCAAGGCCAAGGCAGTGCCACCCCTTCGGAAAGGCAGAAAATTCTTCAAATATTTACTGATCAATTACTCAAACTTTGCTTGTCTGAACCCAAAGGGCTATCACAGGAAAGCATTACAAACTGGGATGTATGTGGCTTTTTTTTTTATGGCAGACAAGTAGCACAGGTACCAAACACAGGCAGGATCAGGTGCCTGCATCCACCCCTTTAGACCTGTCAGCACCCCAGAGCCCAGCCCAGCCCAGCCCAGCCCAGCCCAGCCCAGCAGCTCCTGGTTACTGGGCACTGCTCTGACTGATTTGTGGAGGATCACATTTCTGTGATCTCCCTCTAGTCCTTGGAGAAGGGAGTGATGCTCTATTTATTTATGCCTCTCTTTCAAGAGATGAAACAGGAGAATGGGCTTCAGGCCTAAATATATGTATGCTGCTTTCCTCCTATGCACAACCCCGRTTTTTAATTTGTTCCTCCCTCCAAACTGCTTACCTTTCCAAAGTCCTCCAGTTCCACATACACCACCTTCAAATGCACCATCTGTGTCCTGCAGGATCTCCCTCACTGGCCCAGAATAATACAAGAATCATTATTCTCACACAAAACCACAGTTTCATTTTCTACTAATCATGGCAAATGTTGCAAGTTCCAGTCTCCTGGCCCCCATCCAGCTAATTTAGATAGATGGTTCCACATGTGCTCTCTGTCCTTCCATTTCCTGCCCATACCAAGGCACACATTTGTCTMAGTGAGTCAAAGCAGGTTTCTCTGTAGTCACAATATTCTTTAGTACCTTATATTTTAAAAAAGAAGCCTGCATAAAACACAGCCTATTACTATGCTATTACTGACTTTGCAAGAGGCAGAGGATTTTACTGCTTTGCCACACATTCTGCTAAACTATAATGTGCCACAAACTACACCYGAGCCTCACATTTCCCCCAAATACAGAAGTTACCTGTGTAACCACTCTGTTCAGGCAAAATAAAACAATAAACTAAACTAGTCAATTCTCCACTTCAACCCCATTATCTGTGTTTTTCACCCGTAAAATAAAAACCTCAACAAACCCAAAATATTAAGAGGAATATAGATAATAAGCCAAAGTTTTAGACCAAGGCACTTCTTCACAAAGATAATTTGTGTTTCCTATATAGTCAATGCTGTTAATATCCCTTTCCAGAGACACCTTGACTGACAATCCTAACATATACATGGGGACATTCCCCCACCACCRATTGCCTCAAACAATATTCCCTTCTCCCAGCCTCTGCACCTGAACAAACATTTTTTAAGAAAACTACTTCTGAAGTCTCCTTAAAAAACATTGTCTCTTTGATCCAAAGATCTCTTTCTGCAAGCATCCTGGTACGATACAGATGCACCTTAGCTAGTAATGACTACTGAAACTRGGGCTTCCAAGAACTCCTCTGAAATACATCTTTATTTTAAAATAAAATTTTGATTTATAAATGTGCCCTTTGAAAGCTCTAAAGTTGACTTTTCTGAGACCATGTAGCAAACATTCTTTTATTGGCTTTGAGCACTTCCATGGCAGTTAAGGTGCAGGAAGGTGGTACATGCACAAACATGCACAGCCTCCACCAACACACTGATGATTTTTCCTTTGTAGGAAATTAATATATTACTAAGGCTGGTGTATCTAGGACAAAACAGAAGATTCAGCAGGAAACAAGTCCTGCTGTTCACCCCTGCCTACAGCCAGAACTCTGTTTAACATGTTTATGTGTGTGTGGATGTCACATTTGAAACCTCACAAGCACACACACACCACCCCCAGCTGCCCTTGGAGAAGGGGCTTCTTACACAGGARCTGATCGTGATGGATGAGCACCATAATCTCCAGGTCCCCAAATCCCCCTGTCCCAGAATTCTCCTCTATTTCCAAATCACTCCCACCTTTCTGCCAACTCTGCCCCAAATCTTGCCCCTCATGTCCCCCCATGTTCTCTCCAAAGCATCTCACACCCAACTCCCCACATCCTCCTCCTCCATCCATCCCCTCTGCTGCCCTGTGCTTCCCGATCCCCACCAGCCCTGATCCCACGCTCCACCACAGCACCAATTCTGCTGCCAGCACTTGTTATTGATTTCCCTGCCATACTTCTTCCAGCAACTGCCTTCCAACTGTGGCCATCCCTCATCCTCCTCTTGGCACTCCTTGCATAACCAAGTCTGGCAAGAATATCAGGAAAGGCAAATATAGGCTGTGCTTATAAAAATTTGTCTGAAGGTGGCTCTGAGAACAGGGAAGGAAGAAAGTATAGTAATATGGAGATCTTTTAACAGAGCTGCGAGATCAACATATTCCACACTGACAAATAGATTCTAATTCACTGRGAAATGTAATAACCAGGAGTCAAACCAGGCTGTGAGATAAGTCTGCACACATGTGCTTCAGTAGGAGAGTCTCCCAAAGCAAGAAAAACACACAGCYCAGGTGAGTGCTGACTCAGAGCCATCTGCAAAGCCATTATCCCAGAGCTGCCATTCCAGGTCACCAGAGCTCCTCCAGGTACACAAAGGAGAAGATGAAGGAATGACACTCRACTGCTTTGATCAGCAGCAACAGAAGAAAGGATTAGAGGAAAACATGTGATGTTCTCACGAAAGCAGACAACTGCTAAGAAAGAAAGGATCATGGCAGAAAGGTCACACATACTTCTGTGCACATATACAAATGTACTACTTCAGCTTCCCTAAATGGCTTMAAATTCTTCATTGATCTTACTCCAGTTTTTTAAATGTTCTTGCTGCTCTCTTTAAAAGAATTTTCCTTTCTAAAAACTCCTCAGCTGATGTCTTTTCACTTCCAGTCTGTAAGAGTGGAGACAGTCTACCAACCATTTGCAGAAGAAAACAATGTTTTGATTGTTAAATGACAATTAAGGCACCTGAATTATTTTTTTAAGGTCTAAATTCTAAAATACTTAGTTCCATTAAATCCTCTTTGCATAGCCATCTTCAAGGACATAAGAAGGCCCCATAAACAGGCACAGAACAACTCACTTGTAGCACCTACCTGGGTAGAAAATTACCTCTATACCAGGTCAAAGAAAAACAATGTTACCGAATTTCCCCTGAAATGTAAAAGCAAGGGCAGTAAGTGCTACCAGAGGCTGCCAGGGGACTGCAGTGCCCTCATCTCCAGAGAGCTTTAGAAAAGGTTAGACAGGTACCTGCCATGAAGTACCCCTGACTCTGCCTCATGGTGGGGGGAAGAACCCCATGATATCTCAAGACCCTCAACCAGTAACATGGTTATAAAATTTCACAAGTACTCGCTGCAATTTTGGCACCAAAGCTTCTCATTTTATGAATTATTCTTCTCTGACTTAAAACTCCACCCTCACAGAGGAACTTTGTCTGCTCCCTTCTTTTGTTATCATCTCTACCAAGACATAATGAGACTGCTTATAYTTACAATTTTGGACAAGCTATTTCTGTTTCACTCCAGCATTACTTTMTCCCATGTTTACTTTTAAACAGTGCATCAAACAGCACTATTTAACAACTTCTTGCATTAAAAGTGTGGTTCAATAACTTTGCACCGTTCATTTAGCACTAGCTCTAATATTCAACATTTATGATGTTTGCAACTCTTGGCCAAATYATAGCATCAAAAGAGCATGTGTGCACTGAATTGTATCTTGTTCAAAAGAACAGCAGCAYTGAAAAAAGTTATATTGGAACAATCTATAAATGTGTTTACATTATATGAATGATTTGCTGTTCCTTCACAAGGCATGTAGGAAGTCAGCACTTCTCAATGTGTAAAGTATTTCCATGTGCTTAAAGCATGATCTCTCCAAAACAAACAATGATTGAGAAATTTTTTATTATTCTTTATTTCCCTGCCAGCTGTTTTTTTGGACTCTCCTCTCAGCCACCTTCTTCCTTTCAGTCAGAGCACTCCTTATTGCTCACAGTAACACCTACTCAAGCAATGGTATATTCAGAGCTATAAGACTCAGAAACAGGAGAATCTCAGGCTGATTTAAATGACATTTTCYTTCGATCACTCTACAATGTGTCTTTGTGCTATCTCAGCTAGTGGCAGGTCTGGCTGCTGCTTGGGATGGAATTTTGGGCATCCTGCACAAGGGCTTGAAGCCCTGTTGCTGCTGCTCTGTCCAAGGCAAGGAGGCAGATGACAACCTGGCTGAACCTTTCCAGCAGTCTTCCCCAAAAAAGTTCTTTCACAGGACCAAAACACGCTGCATGCAACAGAGATGTACCTCTGAAAACTGACAGTGAAGAGCCAGGCATGCAAGTAAGCTTTTGGGCAACTCCAAATGAAGTCTAGCAGGACAGTAAAAATCACAAACAAAACAAACAGAAAAACTAAAACCAAAACCAAACCCACAAACAACCCACCAAAAAAAGAATAAAGTGAGCAAAACCCCCAAACCCCAAGAACAGCTCCATTCCAGAAAGTGACAGCTAAAGCATAGATCTGCTCCATTGCTGGCTACAGACATTTTAACTAACAAGCACACTGGTCATGCCATTCAGTCCTGTACAATTAACACTGTTGGCACTACTTCATTTACTAAATTCCAGTCATTACAGCTGTGCAAACTTATGGGCCTAATTTGTATTAATACTAATACATGTACATAAACATGTGCTGCTTCAGTCATGTAAAGGAGCCTTAAAGCAAATGAACAAATATTATTTTAACAGAGGAGTATCAGAGAGAGCCCAACCATAAAACAGAACCAAGTCAGGCAGTTCTGATTACGTCTGTCCACCAAACAGCTTAATTTCAACTACAGCATATTTCCTAAGGCATTCCAAACAAAAATCCTGCAGAGAGGAATGGGGAAATGTARCACTGCATTTTCAAAATCCAGTCTCCTTTTCCAAGGCCATCACTGTAAATGAGGGGAGGAGAAATAACAAATACTGTCATTTACTTGGCCTTTTTCTCTCCAGAAATGTTTTTTACTAACATAAGGAACAAAATTCATTAAGTCAACATCATGTGCCGAATGTTTATGCACTTTGATATAACAGTAATTACTTAGGACGGCCAGAACCCAATTAATGTTTTAGACTTCAGTCCTTAGGCTGGACTGCACAGGAAGTGTTCTGATGATAGATCACTTAAATAAAGTTTATCTGGCATACACTTCAAAACCAGAGTTCAGAAACTTAAAGCACAGCTCGGCATGTATGTGCTTGACTCTTAACAAAACATCTTTATTTAAACAGAGGGCTAGAGATTTAGAATGACAAATGTATTTACTACTGCTAATCATTCTCCATCATGCTACTCGGAAGTTGCAGTCATATTGTATTTATAAACCTCTGAGATTTAAGGAAGCAGTAGTTTGATCACAGGACTCTGGATCACTTTTTTAAATCCAGTATGTTAGTCCTAAGCTGATTTACATCACCCAGCATATTTGGTGTCCCTCAGTTTATGTACTTGAATTCTGTATCCATGTGTGGTCAGAGACAGTGGAGATTCAGCAGCAACAATTTTTTTATTTCTTCTTTTCAGAAATAGTAACCTTCTTAGCAAATCACTGCTCATTGTTAAAAACAAGACACTGTCACTGTTATGACAAAAATTCAATGCTAAAGCAATATGCAATATACACTTGACTAGGAATCAGGAAATGGTGCTTAGCAACTGCAGAATCCCACTTATCYCTGGGCTACATGCACCCCCTCTCCRTGAATCTCCTCTCCAGGGAAGCTGCTTGGCAGGAATGCTGCTTCCCTGAGCTCCTCCATCCACAGACCTGCTGGAAAGTGCAGGGTTTTCTCTGGAAAGGGTCTCTCCTTCATGGCACTGATATCGAGCTCAGCATGCCTGACGTGGGGGATAGTCTCCACACACAGGCACAGAGAATGCTCAGTGCCACTGGAAATTAAAYCTTTATCTGCACATTCTCCAAACAAATATGTCTATTCCAAAAGGATCTACATGCCTAAACACACTAGCTACTCTTGAAAATAAGTGCTCTGATTTTGCTGTGATTCTAAACTAGCAAGAGCTGCAAAGAGGGAAATGTTCCACCCAGCTGTAAAAGAGAAATGTGCATGGTATGAGCCAAACAAAGATTAAAAACAAAATACCAATTAAACTCAAACTGGCATTCATCTCAAAGAAATCAATTCCATCTGAAAAGTTTCAATCTGAAGATTGACCAGCTGAGCTAACAGTGAAGAAAACATTGACTGATTTATTTTTTAACTTCAGGCAAAAACTAAAAGCACTCAAAAAAAAAAAAAAAAAAAAAATCACAACCCACACATACACACTAAAACACACTGCACCAAAATCAACAAACCAACCAACCAAACCAGAGCAGTGAGVATTGGCAAAGTGAGGTTTAGKTGTAGCCTAAACCACAGTGTGACATGCACCTCACTTACCTCAGAGTACCTGGCGTATGTCTAAGCAACTCTGAAGGAGCACAATTGATTAAAAAGGTATTTTGACAGACTTTTTTGAGTTTGGAACAGGATTTTGGATAATTGCTCCACAAGCTATAAAACAAACAGACTGAAAAMCAGGAGCAGCCGCTGAGCAGTTGTTTGCACAGGAAGCAATATTGCAGGAAAAGGCAATAATAAAGAACAGTTAATTTGACCTGAGCTGATGAGGTCAATGTTTTAAAAGAAATAGCTCGACATAACGTAAAATAAGAAYGTTATTTCCCACCAGAATAATATTGCAAGTGTAACACTGCACAAAATCTCTTCCCTAACACTTGTTATGTGCAGCTTAGTGGTAACACACATTTCTGAGGTGTCCTAGACATCCTGTGTCTGACACAAATCCATTCCTCTGAAATATTGGTTCTATGACTGCTCCCTCCTGCAAGCYCTGGCTGCTCCAGGCTGCACACTGCTCTCCCAAGCATCCAGCTCCTAATAACCTGAAACTGCAAGAACTGGAATAAATCTGGGCAATATTCAGAGCCACAAAGTTATATTTAACACCGCTGCTGTGATTTGGACAGGGAAGCAGTAACTGAAGCAGATATTTCACTCTTAATTCGCTGCCATTCAGGGGTGCTGTTGACAGGAGATGGAGCCCAGCTCAGCGGAAGAGCCACRAGGTTTGGAATTTAGTAGGGCTGGATCCTATTCCTCCTTCCGCTGCTCTGCTGTCTAATCCTGGGTGAGAACATCCCCTCCGGGCATCTGGTTCCCCTCCCTCCCTGACACATCTACTTAAACTGCAAATTCACTGGGGTAGGGACCATCTTGGTAATGACAAAGCACGTATGGCACTCTGCACTAATAGTTCTATTAATAAATATTCCCACTGCTATTAAGTAATAAAACAGAAACCATGACAGGAATTGAAAGGTCAATGATGCATTATATTAATTCTGAGGTATTTGGGTGTAAAATGTAAGAAGGCAAACTCCTCCCAAGCAGGAGCAGGCCAGGGGACACCTCTGTTGTTTTCCTGCATTTTTGAGCAATCCAATTAGAGTTAATTAAGTTTTTAACTACATGAGATTACACCAAAAATACCCTCACTAGAGGCTAAGTGTGCTGGGAGGCTGGGRGAAGGAAGAAAAGAAACATTACAGRACTGGAAGGAACAGAAAAGGGACAGGCACACAGTCTGAAATGTGCTGGAGAGGGCATGAGCTGAGCCAGTCTAAGGCACTCAGATTTTCTACAAACATGGAAATAGCTGGGCCACAGACTCAAAGGYTCCATGTTCCCAGTTTGCTGAATTAAACAGGAGTTAAACACATCCACACTTCAGTGCATTTTTAACCACATTGGTGAGGCAAAGCACAGACCTAGAAATGTCTTCTACAGTTCTGTAAACACCAGAGACATAAAAAGGAAACTAAATTCATGTAACACAATTAATTCCTGTTGCACTTGCAAACTGCCATTTGCCTGCAATACACACAAATATCTCTTTTACACTTTAAAATGAGCTTCACATTAAAGCTACCTCACAACCAGAAATGGTCACTACATTCAGCAAGAAACACATGAAAGATTCTCTTGCCAGACATTATATTTGCTTTGTACCCCCTGACCAGCCCTAGAAATGTTGGAAACATCATTCATTTCTGACAAACTTTGCTCTTTTTGACAGCTACKAAAATCGAAGCACCACAATTCACAGGAAACAGTTTTAGCACTACTGCAACAATGAAGAGTGCTACAGTTTCTTTTGCAGCTTTAAACTGATTTCAGATTAGATTTAATAAGTTTATTTTAAATATTCACATGTGCYGAAAGTATGTTTCTTAATGTGATGAGCATGATAAGGAGAAAAGCCTGACACTCACAGAGGTGAATCAACTTGATTGATTCGGAACATAATCTTTGTGCAGAGGTAGAATTTACTGAAAAAGAGCAGACAGAGAAAAAACTGCTTCCACTTGAAAGGAGGAGAAAAAAAAGAATTTCACAAAAGGAAAAGTGAAGGGGACCCTGTCCCCATGAGCTAATTGTCTCTCATGCTATAGGGGATGCTCTTGCTTAGCTTACAAGTGAAAGACATTCCCTCCTCCCCCTGCAAGCAGAGGAACTCACAGCACTAATATGACATCTTAAATGAGTCAACTTCCTTGAGCATTGCCCAGGAGACTAGAATGGACATGCTCCTAACTCAGACACCAAGAAACATGTCTGATTAGCAGTCAGGCAGAAGAACATCTCTGACCAAGGAAAAACACTCATGTTCATGCTGAAAAAAACCCAGTGCATTGCCACAACTGGAGTATTTTTATAGCCTTTGTGTAAACACCAGCTCTGGATTAGCCACCATCTCAGCTAGCTCTGGCTTCCCTTCTTTTGAAACAAAATTAGAGGAAAACACCCATCAGAAAAGGTCAGTGGTCAAACTATTAGGAAAAAATAAAAGCACAGGGGAAGGACATACACAGTGATTCATTAAATGTGCACTGCTAAACCTCTGGCAGTGMGCACAAATCAGACTTTTCATGGAAATATTCTGAATTTGAAGAACTGTTGAGCCAAATAGAACATTAGTTAGCATTATATTTGTTAAAAGGTTCTCAGTATCCCCCTGAGAGCCACCAACACAAGTGATGTGAACCCCAAGGTTTGGAGAGGAACAAAGCCAAAGCAACAACAAAGAGCACAACAGAATCTCCACCCACTTCACGTGTACACATACGCAAAATGAGCAGCCTGAGCATCTCGGGTTCTTAGAAAAACACTCAGCCTGGAAAACAAKCATGTCCTAAGGTGAGTGCCAGGTGGGAATTCACCTTACACTGTCACTAGAAAATGCCTTCATGGATCATGTGCAATGAGCAGAGCTGCTTTTCACAAAACTACCTCTGCTCCAAGCCCAGCAATTTGCATTTGACTACAGTAACTTTCCAAGATGCACCCCAATCCTAATCTGAAAACACCCAGAATTTGAAATTTCATTGCATTTCAGCACCAATTTTAACAGTGAGCCCAATTAACCAGCAGAACATTGTGTGAAYTTTAGGTCTCACTCATTCCTTCAATTCCTCTTAGATGGTATTTGTTTAACCAAGGTTCTTGCTACATGTACTGCTACACTGCTCAGATTTGGCATGTTCTGTGCTAATGACACATTTACTGTAAATTGACTCATATCTTAACCTTCTCCTCAACCAGAGGCAGAATGCAGCACACAAAGCGAACCTTTCTGCCTTTGAATGGGCTTTTGTAGCTCCTCTCTGCATTCTTTCTGATTTTTGCACTCAAAATGCCGTCACCAGAACTCTCCAGTCCACAACTTTTTCCAATATTGCATTCAGAAAGAGAAATCCTTTCCTATTTATGGCTGGACTTTTCACATACCCAAGGCCCCCACACATGCTGTGGCTGAGGGTCAAACTGGTTTACTTGCTTAGATAAACTTCCAGATCCTCTTCCCAGAGCCTGTTATTTACTCTTCTATTTCTCATTTTGCATTTAACCATATTAAAACACATTTCATTCAAATGAGGCCAGCCTGTCAAAGCGACCCTGTRAACTGCCAATTTGCACATCATCCACAGAAATTCAACATCTGCTTCCAAGCACAGAGCTGCCTCCTAGCAGAACACCCACAGAAACATTCCCAGGCTATGGAACCAACTTCKTTAGAAATTTCAATTTAGCCAGTTCATTCATTCATTGTGCAGAATATCAATGTTGTTAATATTGTAGAATATAATTTCTATATATTTTCTAGAAAAATGTAATGCAATAGTTAAATCAAGCACCCTGTAAAGAAAATAAGGAAACATTCACCTTTCTAAATAAACCCTGTAATTTTATTGGTGTAAATTTTTTTACACAACTTGTTTTCCATAAATAGCTGCCACCAACTTCAAATGCTCCTATCCTTAATTTTATTGTTAAAAACCTTAACTCAGACAGACTAGTTTTTAAACAGAACAACAGGAGTTTTCTGTCCACTGGCTTTTCTACACAGACAGAAAATATCTCACAAAGCATATCAATCTCCACCAGAGTGTCAGATTTTAAAAGAAATAGGAAGAAGATCAATTTACATCAGAGGAAAACAAGAAAATAATCTGAACAGCTTCGCAGAAACTGACACTGCTTTTGGAAAAATAAGCTGCAAATGCTTCTACACTGTGAACACTTGGACAGATAATGAACACAGCACAAATATTCAYGGCAAAAATAAAATTATTACTGATGGAAAACTAGTTTGAGGCACAGGTTTTTGCTTTGCGGACTTCTTGGTTAGTTGAAGACAGTAGAGAGTGTTGGTTATTTTCCAGACATTCAGTTTACCATTATCAATTCGAAAACATGTCTAAGAAATTTAAAACAACAAAAAGCAGAAAACCATTAAGGTGTAGAGAAGACCAGTAACTCATGCTCCCAGCCCCAGTTTTACATTTATCTTCACAGGCTGATGTGTACTTGTCCCATGTCACAACATAGAACAGGAATCTTGAGAGATCTTTAGTTGCCACCCTAACAGTGACACATTTACAAAAATACTTCCTAGAGCCAAATAACAATGAAAATGGAGTCCTTAACCTTGGCATCWTTTTCTAGATTGTCAGTCTCATACTCACAGATTGGTCCAGTGCTCAAAGTAAATCTGAAGAAAGCCCAGCCATTTCCTGAGCTTCCAAAATTTCAACTTCCAGAATTGGAACGCAAGTGAGAAAAATAATTCAAAAACATCACAACTTCACAGGTAGAAAGATACAGCTTGTTTTTTGACAACTACACAACGAAAATGTTCCAAATATTTTGATGACCCTTCTGGGGTCAATATTCCAACCAGCAGAATGATGAAATTCTTCACTAAATTCTTAATTACTTATTTAATTGGAAGAGAACGGTATTTCATGTAACATGTAACTCAGTTTTAAATGACCTCTGAATTTCATATTGAAAGAGAAAATCCTTGGTCTTCTGAAGGAATGTTAAAAAAACCAAACAAACAAATCTTACCATTTTGATGCCAGTGGAAAAYGTGACTGGTTTGACGGGTTTGGGTTTTTCCAGTTGCATTTCTAGCTGAGTAGATCTGTCCTTATGCTGAGCTAAGAGCAGAGAGGCAGGAAGATCAGAGCTCTCCTGTAAACATATGAGGAACGAATTTGAGTCTCAAACCAAAACATTTATTAATTAACACTGCATATTCTTCAAAACWGCAAGCTATGACTGCAAGGCCATCACTAGAAGAGCAGAATGCCAAGTATCCTCTCTCTCAGAAACAGTTTACAGAAAACRATCATTTTCAGTAATAAGAAAAAGCTGCAGCACCCTCATAAATCAGAGTAACCTGCAAACAACCATTTTTATAGAATCCACATTAAAGACAATATAACAGGCTCCTTATTCCAACTGGCCAATGCAATTGTATTTATTAAAATTTAAAAAAAATTAGAACTTAATCASAGAAGGAATAATACTGAGTAGTATAACTTGGATCAGATGTTTATCTAAGACACATTCTTTCTACCAATGAACTCAGACCAGTTTGAAATTGTTTCCCATTAGATTTCACCTGAGGCCGTTTGGAAATGATCCTTGCTCTGCACTGCACAATGGCACTATTGTAAGTGCAACCAACAGTATATTTATTTTCTCCTTCAGCAACTTATTTTTAGGGAAGCCAGCCAATTTTTAAAAATATATRTGTGYATATATATAYATATATAAAGTRGTAAAATGAATWKTTAAGCAAATGAATTACTTGAACTCTCAGGACAGAATGATTATTAACATCCATATATGTAAGTGCATTCTTGAGAGGGTCAGGAAATTATTGGCCAATTAATTTTCTAAGAGACTAATGTCACTATCTGCATGCACAGAGAAATCCTGGAGAATTCCTGGTTAGAATTACCATGAAGTTGAGAGCAGGGAAGAAGTTCAAACAGATTCTTCTTGAACTGCTCTAGCACAGTATTTTATTCCTAAGGCACTCACACATCACATACAATTCTGTTTCAAAGAACCAAGCAAATACTGAACTATGAATTTGCAACTCACAAAACCAAACAGACTTTATTAACAGGGCTGTGATTTCTTAATCATTCAGTTCAAGGTAAGAAGTTGGATGTTTTTAATGCCACAAGATGCCTTGCTGTTTCATGGTACTTAGAGAAATCTTCTGTAGTGATCATGAGAATGGTCACATTGTACACTGATTTTTCCCATCACTCTCCAGTCCTTTTTACTCTCTATTTTTTGTTACAATTCCCTTTGTTTCATTGCTAGAATGCAAGTTAAAAGCAGAAAAATCTCCCATGACAAGACCTGGTCCAGAATCACAAATACAACAACTAAGGTACAGGTTCCTACTTGCATTTCTGTGACTAACTAAGAGGAGCGGAGAGAAGATGCTAAAACCATAAAGTGTTGTAAGAGACATCTAATTTCTGTACAACTGGGAGAAAATTTGGGCCACAAATGCACTGGTTTAGAGTCTGCTTGTTCCAAGTGTTGTACATCTCTAACCACCATGTAGCAGCATGTGCTGYCAGCTGTCAGCAGAGGTTAAGGATGTTGAATTCTTTCAGTCACCAGATTTAACATGTTGGGGGAGAAGGGAAGAGTAAAAAGCATTCTCTGGTTCCTTCTGTCCTCTCATATTCCTTAAATGCTCACTGCATTTCTAATAAAGGACTCAAGGAAGGCAATCTTTAACCAACCTCTCAAGAGCTCACACAATGACCAGTAACCAAATTACACAACTGTGGGAAACCCACACCGTGCCAGCAAGGCACCACATCCTGATTGTTTGTCCTTTTGAGTATGCACAGAGYCCTTCTGTTAACTATTAACACACGTGGAAGTTCCAACCCTGTGTTTATCCACACCAGCAATTTTCTGTATGGGAAAACAAAGCGTCTACACTATGAACAAAGCTGGTTATAMGCAACAATTTCTAAAAAAAATTGTCTCAAAAGCCTTGAGGTTCTGGTAAAAGTGTGAATATGATGTCTTTAACGCCTTTGCCTGACTCCAAGCTATGCCACAGTCCAGGGAAAACCTGCTCCTCTGCCATGTGCTGCAATCCCATTCTGCCCATGTCTGGGAAATATGGGCTGTTGAGGAGGAGAGTGCAAACCCCATAACACACAACACATCTAAGAGATCATCTTAGAATCCTCTGGATACATGTGAGAAAGTTTGTTCAGTACATAAAGAAAGTGTTTTAATATTTTACTCAGCCTGGATTATCCAAGGCTATCCAAGGTTAAAAAAGAAATCCCAAACAAACAACAACACAAAATAAAACACTTGTAACTCTTCCAGAGATACGTAAAGTGCATTTAAAACTACAAGCCTAAAAACTATGACAGGTTATTGTGCTTTGAAAGTGAAAGGTTTTATTGTAATAGAGGTGACCTACAACGAAGGTAACATAGAAATTGCCTAATTTAGTACTGGGAAGCAAAAAAGAGCAAACTGCTTTTCCAGTGGCCTGCAGAGCCTCAGTCCCTCCCAATGCTTTGCTCACCTCTCCAGCACATCACACTGGCCTTCCCCTCCCTGCTCCCAGCCAAGGATGGGTTCATGGAGCCCTGGCCCCAGGTCCAGTCCTTTCCATATGAGCCACTGGGTTCCCCAGGCTGGCCAAAGACCAGGGCCCACTGCACATTTTAAATACCAAACATTTCTCTGTGCCTCTGGACTAYCTAAATTATCAGCTCTTTGAAGATGGCAGAGTATTCTCAAAGACTTTTGTACACAACTGAAACCTTTAATCCATATGAAATCACCATAAGTAGCACAAATAATGACTTGGACCACCAAGATGATGAGAGGGAAGAGCACCTCTCCAGTGAGGAAAGGCTGAGAACATTGGGATTGTTCAGCCTGGAAAAGAGAAGGTTATGGGGTGACCTCACTGTGGCTTTCCAGTACCTAAAGGGAGCTGACAAGAGAGATGGAGAGAGACAGGACAAGGGGGAATGGCTTCACTCTCACAGAGGGCAGGGTTAGATTAGATATTAGGAAGAAATTCTTCCCTGTGAGGGTGGTGARGCCCTGGCMCAGGTTGCCCAGAGATGCCATGRGTACCCCAACACTGAGTRCTCAAGGCCAGGTTGGTTGGGGCTCACAGCAATCTGCTCTAGGGGAAGTTTTCCCTCCCCATGGCAGGGAGTTAGAACTGGATGGTCTTCCAGGACCCTTCCAACCCAAGCATTTCTATGATTCCATGAGATTTGCAGCCTCTTAAGATTTCAGCACCAAAGGTAAAATTCATTTCTTGACAAGGAAAATACCTGACATCTCTACAACAGATGGTATCTCTGTAGCAAAAAATTAATCCTTTTTGCTTTAGCACAGAAACAGCAACCATAGATATAAGATTATTTCCTTAAAGTTAATTCTTTACCCTGGTGCTGCTTATGCTTGGCTTTTGCTGCACTCCTCAATTAAGTTTTACTTTTGATAAGTTTCATTTTCAGATTTGCAGCTCAGTATAAGAGGGATTTCAGAGACCATAGGAAATGTTTATTTGTTTAACAAGCACTGGCTTTCCACAGACTTTGTAAGTCACTACACAAACACCTCAGTGCTGGTTTTATAAACCTTAATAATATTATAAARCAAGTTTTGGCTCAAATTTAAGTTGACACTGCCCCTTCAGAAACAGAGACACAACGTGAAACTGTCCTGTTTCTTCCCTCAGCCTTTAAAAATCACCTTTATGTTGGTTTTAGAATATTAAGGTATCTTTTAATAGCAATACATATGCAATCACAGTTAAAACTACCTATTTTAGTCATGTTTTAAGGGTTATTTATAACTATTCTTTCTGCCAGCCATCTGTTGAAGGTTTCCACAAAAACCAAATGCTGTGTTAAAAAAAATAAAATGAACATCACCAAACACACATCTCCACTGGTCTCTAGTCAGTTAGGAGTGTGTTTTGGAATAGGGTTTCTTTTTCTTTATGCCCTCACATTATTGCATTTCAGGTGCAGAATCAGTAGCAAATTGACAAAGATTACCATGATTTCCAGGAGCAGTCTGAGTATTCCTCTCTCTATACAAGCTTCCCTCACTTCAAAAGAAGCAAGTTGGACAGGAGAAGTCTCATTAGGAGAACATGACACATTCAAGGCAAGAAAACTTATCCTTTTAGTAGTTTTTGAATGCAAAAGGACCCCTAGCACTGGGTGCTCTTACTGAGAAAGGGTTGACCAATGATTGGGTAACTCATCCTGTCTCCTGCTCTCCACCATCTCCACTGCAGAGAGGGCTCAGTCAAGAAGCACCTCCTGATGACCATTTTGCTTCCACACACACCAGACTATCAACCAGTTCTCAACTCCTAAACAATTCAACAGTGGTAGAGTCCAGTTAAGTCTATAAACCCCAGAAACACTCTTCATCCACCCTTAGCTGACCAAAACCAGAGTGGTTTGCAACACTGAAATGAATAACAGGTGAGAGAATGGAAACACAAAACATACAAAACAGGGACAGGTGCTAATTCCAGGCAGTTAGCAGTGACAAAGACAATGTCAATGCACTGCTACTGAGCATTCAAAGCCTCTGGTTTTGTGACTCACCAGATCATCCAGGAGTGCCTGTTTATTCTTCCTTTTCATCATCTGTTGTAGCTGCTCTTCCTTCTGGATGAACAGCCGCCTTTGTTCRCTTTCCTGCCGCTCGACCTCCAGAGCCTCCTCCAGCTCTTCCTGCTCCCTCGTCTGAAAGGGAAATCAGAAATCAGCTCACAGCAACCCCACAGCTCCCCTGCCCACCAAGAGACCCAGGGCAGGCCATGCAAGGGGAAACCAGCCACATTCTACCTTTTAAAGTAGAATTGTCCACTGTAAAGTTAGTATTTTTAACTTGCTGCTCACTGCAGATTGGATCTGACTCCTTAAATGTTAGAGAATGGGTTTTCCATAAAGTTTTCACTCTAAAGTGAGCCTCTCTCAGCTCCCACACATCCTACAACTCAATGAAGTAATTAAGGTGAACAAAAACATAATCCCACAATWCTGTTCCTGATCATCCCACTCATCAGCTGCATCTCCTTTGCAAAGCACACTGGGTGCTTATCAGTGGTGTAGAAGAAAAATGAGAAGTTACATATATGTGAATATTTATAGAAAAGCCTTTARGTTAAAGCATTTAACCATGAATTGTAAAAATGTCACATTCTCAGAAAATAAGATTTTTTTCTATAACTTGGATAATAGTCATGCGGCATGAGATGAAAAAGAGATTACTAGTACAAAATGATTAGCTTTTGTTACAGTTACTTCTTGACAAGTCTTTTTTTAACCTGTAAACTATTAAGCAACCTGTATTTGAAAAACACAGTGAAAGAAAAAAAACAGAAGAGGGCTCAGAGACAGGGATAATAAGAGGATTAAACAATTTTATAAAGAAGAGGGATCAAAGGAATGTCAGATTGGTTGCAAGAAGATACAAGGAAAAACATACAGGAAACATTTTCCAAATCTTCCCCATCAAAAATATTAGAACAAAGGGAATAAAAATGGCAAGATAATTAAATTTTCATAAATTTAAATGGATGATTCATTGATGAAAGCAGTTTCAGCAAAACATCATAGGGGAAGACACTGATTCTTCTCTGTGGCAACCAGTTACAGGACCCAAGGGAATGGCCTGACTTTGTGCCAGGGGAAGTTTAGGCTGGATATCAGAAAAAGGTTTTTCACCCAGAGGGATATTGGGCAGTGGAACAGGCTCCCCAGGGCCGTGTTCACAGCACCAGCCTGACAGAGTCTGAGAAGTTTTTGGGCAATGCTGTCAGGCACAGGGTGGAACTCTTGGGAATGGTGCTGTGCAGGGCCAGGAGCTGGACTCAATGATCCTTTTGGGTCCCTTCCAACTCAGCCTATTCTATGGTCATTGAGGTTAAGGGCGTAGTAAAGCTTGTTCTAATCATAAAGTTACATCATAAAGCTACCTTATACAAGCCAGCATATATGAAAAATATCCCTTTATCAGACAGATCAAGCCAGTGGGTCSCAGTGAGGCTCAGTTACTCCTGGATGCAAGAGCTGACAGATCCCATCACCTGCCACTGAACCAACAGAAGCTGCTTCCATTTTGTGATGGTGCAGTGACACTGGTAAAAAGCTGGTCACCAACCAGCAACCACCTGGAACTGGGTTCTCTTTGCATTTAATGAAAGGAAAAAAAACAAACAAGAAAATCCTCAAACTTTTAACCAAGGTTACATCTGAGAATTAAGGGATTTAGTCAGTTCAGTCAACAGGACTGAAAAAGCTCAGCATCTTGAGACATTCCAAGGCTCTTCCCCACTCATCTCTAAAGTCTGCCTAGAATTTGCACTGAAACAGAAGAAARCTTGTAGGGAAGTGCTGACAGACCTGGTCTGAAGAAACAGCTCAGAAAAATTATAGTCAGAAATAARTAAACTGACATACAAATCTAAACCAGAGCAGACTACAGGAAAATGGAAGAATTAGCACGTCAGATGAAATTCTTTCCAAAAAAAAGACCAAACAGAACAGCAAAATAGAAGAGATGAGTTCAATAGGCAGCAAGGACTGTGTCCAGCCTAAAGATAATCTAAACACAGTCCTAATATGTTAAGGAAAAGATGATGACAGTGAAGCCTGGAATAAACTCAAGCCTACAAATGAAGAAGTAAATTGAAAGTAAAATAATGTTTCACCACATTCAGGAAAGGATAATCAAGAAAACATGCCATTCACATCACAGAATTCAGACAAAACTATTTCAAGACTGCACAAAGCAGCACGTGAAATTAAACATCAAGTGATAAAATAGGAAGCAACAAGTTACCCTATGACTGGAGAATGGCAARTATTTAAGGGAGAAACACTGGAAAAGCTGCAGTCTACTCAGAGTGTAAAGTTTTATAAATAAAAAGTGCATATAAATATCTATATATAAAAATCAATTTATAATGATCTTGATCTTCACTTTTTTTTTTTTTTTCCCAAACCAAAATCTTTTACTTAAACTTTCTCTGCATGGGCCTGCATCAAATGTACAGATCTAAAAAATGGGTTAGTACAAGGGTAGCAAAGTCATTAGGAACTGGCTACAGAAATGAAAAATATGGCTTGTACTGACAGGAGAACAAGCAGTTATTCAAATTCTGAGGTGACTTAGTAACTTTGTATTTTGATTTGTAAGAATGACAGGTTAATGAGGACTGAAGCAGCAGAACTGAGAGCAAAATGACTTATAAGCCCAGACCTGGRCACAATAATTTCTGAGTTAGAACCCAAAGAGGAGAAAATACAATGCCCTGCTTGACAACTACTGACTGTGAACCGCCCCTATGACAGTGCTAGAAGAGAAGAACTGTCTTAGGATCAATGTATTTCCAGCAGAGATGGGAAAAGACAGTTCTTTTACGAGAGCCATTAAGTTTGCTGCATTCAATTCTGGYCCCTTCTGCTTGCCAAGCACGAATTCAAACCGGAGCAGGCAAAGAGTAATAAACACAAGAGGGACAGAAAAYCATCTATATTCCTCAGAAGTAACCTATTACAGTGGACAGAAAAATTTAAGTCAAGGATGTAGGGACAATGACCAGCAATAAGAAGTTCAGGCAATAAAGTAGGACACCTTTTACCATGAATGGAGTAAAGACATTCCCAAACTTGCTAAGAAGAGCTAGAGAGGGAAAGTTGCCCTTCAGCTTTTAGGAGAGGGGTAAATTTATGGGCAAGATCATGCAGATTTTGTAAAAAACACTGTGTAAAGTCTATTCTTATGTTCCAATTGTTGAAAAAGAAATCATGAACATTTCAAATGTTAAAAAAGAAAAAAGAGAAATGTCTCCAGCTCTCCAGTGAGTCTGGATTCAAGCAGGCTTGCCCAGCTTCCAGCAGCCAGCCTCCAGCACAGCAGGGCTACAGAGCACAGCAAACAGAAGTCCTGGGGGCTTGAGTGGGTAAAGGGTATTAGAGAGCTGCCTGACAGGATCACACAGGCTGTCAGAGTCACTTCCTTGAAGAGAAGGTGGGCTGCAGGMAGGGCAGAGTGTTCTCACTGTGACCCCAGAGGCTGCAAGTACATTGTAAAATAAGACATGTAGCCAAAGCTTTGGCAGGTCTCTTCAAGCTCTGCAGCAGAGGATATTGCACAGTGTCAGAGACAGGATAACAGATCAGAGATGGACCCCTAGGGAAATTTCCTTGCCTTTAAAAGGAAGAGGTTCAAACAAACATTTTTCAGATTCCAATCTCCTCCTGTGAAATCCTAGAGCTAAAGAAATCACTCGGAGTTTTGCCACAGACTTCAGGGGAGTGAGGATTTCACCCCTACTGATTTGAAAGCAAGTCCTTAGTGCAACTGGATTACAAACACAAAACCTTGTTATGTGTCACACTCTGGGCAGACATTTTCCTTCTGCAACTGATAACAATGTGTATTTTTATGCTGAAAAAATATTTAACAGATTAAACTTTTCTTACAGGAAYAAATGCATGCAAGTTTATTTTTAAAGAACAAAATTATATGTGAGCCATAATTTAATGAATGAGTTTTCAAAGAACTGTGTGTTTTGCATACAGATCATATATACAATATCCCTGATGTTACTGTTATCAGCTCTTGAACAAAAGTTTGAATGTTTGTTTCAACGTCTTTCATTTTGAATTTTGCATAAACCAGACCTATGCTTYCCCTCAATTTTACAACTCTCTCCTGGGAGCTTCATAATGTCTGAGTCTGGATTCCTTTTTTCCTTCGGATGAGAAAGGAACGATTGTCCTGGTGTAGGAATGAACTTCATCTCTCCTGGATATTGTCCAACGACACTGCCAGCACGCATGCCGTGGTGATGTATTAGACACAGACTCCACTGCCTGCCTCTCTCTTCAAGCCCTTTGCAAAATAAAGCATAACTACATTTCAAATATCAATAAATACAAAGAGAAATCTGCATCGTGCTTTGAGCTTTGATTTGTTTTAGGACAGTACAATACACTCCACAAATCCTTTAACAAATGAACAAAAACTGTAGGGGAGAGAAGTTAACTAACCAGTTTTAACTTATTCTTCTGAATGACTTCTTTGTTATCCTTTTGATACAGCTCCATTTTCTTTTTGGTGTTCTCCAAGTCCACATTGTTGGTCAAGTTAAATACTGCATAAATATTATAAAGAGAGAAAGCAAAAAGTATTAGGTCAGCATGCATGACTATGACAAAGAAAYACTATTCTTATGCTCTCCATCCCTTCTAGCCAGATATAAACATTGCAGTTATTTAAACACACCCTGTAAAGACAGAGACAATCTGCTAAGTCACTGCACTTCAACGAAAGCCAGCAGAGTTTACACATCTGTAGAAGATTAAAATTTGAATCTTGCATCCTATTTTGTGACACTGATAATGATACACATGAATAATCATCATACTACTCATAGAACATTTTCAAGTAGCAGTTAGAGCTAAGGACACAGTGAACCCTGTAAAATTAAATTAGACCAAACACATACATATTAAGACAAGRTTAGAAATTAAGTCATTCCATTCCACAGGGAATATCTAATGCACAAAGACCACAGTGACTCTTTGAATTCTCAGGTACAGCATGAAAATTCACATTGCTTGATAACTTAAAAGGCATCAACATACAATTACCTTTATTATRAGGAATCTGCAGATGCTTCCAGATTAATAGGTCAGCTGACATTCYTTTGATGTCTCTCAATGGTGACAGACTATATCTCATGTAATTATGAGCAAGCAGGGTCGGCCAGCAACCTCCACAGTTTAGCACAACATTCCCAATTATCTACACATGGCACAGACGGTATCTCAAGAAATTGAACAGTTTCTACAATCAACAGCTTGAAAGATGTAGATGGTTTGGATGATTAGTAATTTGATACAATGCCTGAGCCCTTCACCTCTAGGTCACTGGTTCACTTGTGGGTCAAGTGAATTCCAACTGGAAGCTGTTATCACTGGGAAGTCACTTGGTGATCCCCATCCAGAGCGGATGCTGGGCWCATGCCCATGGCCTTAAAGCTCCTGAACAGTGCCAAAATACAGCACTCAAAGCCTCCAAGAGCTCTGTCACGTGGCTACAAGAGCAGCAGAGAAATTTGTGCTGCCATTGATAAATCCTTCGCAAGGAACAACCACACAGTGACTGTGTTACCYCAGACCCTTGGGAAGGGAAGGGGGTTCTTGTGAAAACACCAGCATGGGACTTGGGAGATTTTGGTTCAGYTCTCTCCTCCCAGGCTTTTAGGCAACCAGGGCCAAACTAACCTTGGTCATAGGTACCACTGCCAAGTCATTTGTACCAGCGAGGCTGCTAGAGAGGAACAGAAGGAAGCAGCATGAAGTCTGTTGTTACTCATCAGGATAACATACATCTCAGTTCAGGGAAGATCATATCCATTCTTTCATCCTCTCCACAGGCAACACAGCAGAAATTAGTATTTAGGAGGGTTCTAGGCAAACCAAACCAGAGGTAGCCCAGACTGGCAAACCTGTTGAGTGCAGCAAAGGAAACATCAAGAAATCAAAGCCAGGAGTCAATGGAGACAAAGAGAAAAAACAGGAAGGTCCAACATGGTGGAGTTGTGGGATACAGCTCAGTTCTACAAGCCCAGCTCRCTACAGCCAAGAGATGCATYCCTGCTCTTATGCCCCTCTCCTGAKGCACTGGCCTCACCCTTTCCCTGCTCTGATTCCAGAGCTCCCCTGGATGCTACACAGTGTCAACAGAAACCCTCCAGCAACTGGAACTGTCTGAACACCGGGGTCAGGCAAGTGCCAGAGAGGGTAGTAGGGAAGTAATAAAAGATGGGAATAGGAATGCTCTCTTGCCAGGAGTACCAAACCACCACATCATCTGACTCTTACCAAAAATATTCCGCTTTCTCAAACTGCAACAAAATAGGGCTCAGCAAGATACAGCTGAAGAACTTCCTACCCTTATGCAAAAAACCCCCAAATGCTGTATTTCTTTTTCCCCCTTTCCAAATAATAAGCAATATCAAGAGAACTGACAATGCAATTCAATCTGGCTCCTGAATCAACTGAACTCTGCTAGCTTCATACCAGCATTCTCAGTTCAGAGGGAAGACCTAAGATGGAGGCTGAGCTTGTGCTTTAAGAATTTTGGAATCAACACCAGAGCTGAATTTTTGAACTTTGCCACTATTCCTGGTCAGATCACCGGGCTTCTGCACTGGAGATCTCCCACTGGCAAGAACCAGGACAAGGGGAAGAAGGATTCTTTTCTCCTATACACCACCTGCTGTGTCTCCACACAGCTACAGGCAGCACTTCTCCCTGTGGTCTTGATCTCCTCTCTGGCAGAACCTCTGGGCACTGCCACAACCCAAACAAGCCATCCAAAGTTCAGCTCCTTGGTTTTTGGAAGCAAGTTACCTATTCCAAATGTTTTGGGTTTTTTTTCCCTCGCCAAAAGGCATAACATTTTCCTACTTCATATTGTGACCAACATGCACTTTATGGTCATAGCATATTAGTTTGAATTTTTAGCATTTTAATGGAGATCTGACCTCCAAATTTCTAGTTCCCCACTGACAAGAAGTTTTAATATTTGAGTATTAGGGCAGAGAAGAAGTRTCATGTGAAAATGCTGGCATACAACCAGCCCAGGGCTGTGCAATGACAGCAGCTGCATGGGAATGTCAGCACTTCCTACAACTTAAATCCACACAGCAGCTCTCTAAACTCTTCAATGACGACACAAGAAAGAAATAGCATATGAGCCATGCTGTGCTAGCAGGATGCCCAGATGCCACCTTCAGGTGCACGAGGAGATGCCAAATTGCCTTTAGGCTCCTGAACATTGTGAATATTTCTCTAAAAATAAATCCAGCAATAAGCTGATGATCCCTGTTTTGCAACTATTGCTGCTTGAAACCTTAGGGTTTGTTTTTTCACTTCTTTCTCACTTATCTTTAGTAGGTTCGATTAGTCACAATTTGGTCTGTAAAACATAAGGTTTAAGTTTTAAAACTCATACTGGAGAAAGTAACACGTTTTAAACACATGCAGATGCCTGCCTTTATTAAGAAATACTTACAAAAGTGGGTGTATTCTGGTACTTCATAGGAAGTAACATTTCTATGCAGAAAATCCATTTCTGCATCAATGTTTCAGAAATTTTCAGCACTCACTTGCACAGTCCCCCTAAAAGCCCTCTGCTCTGCTGAGAGCAAGGAGAAAGTGTTTATCCCTCCTTGTTTTCCTGCTCTGGCTGGAACCAAACCACAGCTACAACCATCCCCTGAGCAGTCAGATCTGCTCACACCACACTGACTCTGCTCTGTCCATCTTACTCTGCTTTGTCACTCAAGGATATTGCAGGACACCAGCAATGAGAGATTCCAACTTCCAATCCTCAAAGGCCAGAGCAAATTTGTCACAGTGAATGTTGTTACAGCAACAGTTATTGACAGGGAACATTGTCCTGGTCCTAAGCATCCGCTCCTCAACACTAACTTGGCCAAGAGAGGAAATAACTAAGAGCTACATTTTGTTGTAACAGTGGAAMCAGTGTAAAAAAATATAAAAAAGTAAAAACAGTGGAGAGTGTAACAGTGTAACCTACATCTCCTATATCAACACCAGCACCAGTAGCTGCCCTTTAGTACATGAAAACAGCATCTTCCCTCCTACAAYAAACACCGACCAGCAAAACAAGCTGCTCTTTGACACTGCATGGTTACCAGTGGCCAACCAGCCAGCCAAAACATCTTTCAACATATTTTCTAATAAATTTTTCATGAGCTTCAAACGTCTTTTCATCAATATTTATAGAATACAAATTCTTTCCATTGTATCCTCACAATTACAGCTGACAAGTCTGTTTTGCAAGGGGCACTAGGGCACAAAAAATAATTAAGATATTATTTCCCTCTCTTGTCCCTTGTCCCCACCACAAGTTACTTGGCATTTAAAAACAACAAYTACCAAACCAAGGAACATAATTGCTAATACTCAGCATGCTAACTTTTACATAGCTAGGACTATGCAGCACTTTTTTTATTTGGCCTGCTTTGAGTTTTGCCAGAAATTTATTTTAAATACAATTCTTAACTTTAAAAAAAAAAAAAAAAACAAACCCACAACAAAAAGAAGTATAGAACTAGAAGAACTAGAAAGAGTTAAAAATCCCAACTCATATGCTACACCTACCCTGAAAAAATATTGGTGTAGATCTGAACATGAGTGGCAAAGCAGATGGCTGGTTTGAAAAGGTTTCAAAGAGAAGACAGACTTATTTTTGTCCATGTTGAAATATAACATAAGCCGATATAAGAGGCCTGAAGCCCTTCAGGGAAAAGAAACAGAAGCTGTTTTGTATGCAACAATTATTTATCTACTTATCCATCTCACATTGGTTGGTTTATAAAATGACTTGCCTTGAGACATCTGTTAAGTATAACAGGAAGACTATTGTGTTTTTGTGAAACATTTCATTCTATTTAGGTAAAACTTCCAACTTCTGAAATTCAGCCTCTACAGGGAGACTTTTGCTGCTTTTCGAAATAACAACACACATTATACAATTCTACAACAAATGGAAAAATAGTTTCCTAGTTATAAAAAAGAAAATGAGACAAGAATTTTAATTAAATGGCACAAGAATTTGTCCAGCAACACAGCAGTATGAATAAATATCACTGCACTGCAGCACTAAGCCCATCAAGATCCCCCTGTTTTAGATTAAGACTAAAAATTATTAGTATTAGTTTGTTATAAACAATATTCCTCCCATCCTACTACAAACAACTCCTTATTATCATCTTTATAAAGCCCCAGATTGGAAAAGGCAGAGTGCTACAGAGGGAGACACAATGTCATTCTCAGCCTCCCCGGGATGTCCCAAGTTACTGTGGCACCTTCTCTTGGTGCTTTTTATGCCTGGTCCCTATACTTTTAAAAGGGGTATGAGTGGGGTGAGAGGGAGAAAAGATGGAATAGAATTTAACAGGCCCCTTCCAACCAATATTTCTGCAATTATAACAAAATAATTATCAGAAACAAAAGAAAACCCACAGTTAACCAGAAAAGTCCAGTTAGGTATTCATAATTGTTTCTGTTTATCCTCAGTGGGTTTTTATTGAGTCAGTAAATTTTCCAGAAAAATTGCATAGTAATGAATGATAGAAACTCCTCAGCCCCATGGATTTTGGCTGGAATACTGTGAAATCTTGGTTCACGTGAGATGTCTGAAAGGGATCTTTGAGAAAGCTGCCCAAGTTCTAGTTGGGTTATTGGGTTATTACAGCAACACCATCCTCAAAAACACACACACATAGAAAGGAAAAAACCAAACCACAAAACAATAAACAGCACAACCCACAAGTGATCACAGATAGCAAAACCCTTTTCATGCAAGGATCACTTGTKAGATAAGTGTTCTGAGCAAGACAAGTCAGGAGAAAGCCACTATGGCATAAAGACTTGGAGGAGTAGGGAGATGCAGGAATACACAAATTACAGCAGCCTCCCTGGAAGCTGGAGGCAGGGAATGTTTTCAAAAAGCAGCAATTATCGCTGACAATTGTGTTGTGGTAATGCCTGGGGCCTYGCTCAGGTACCAGGAGAAGGTGCCAGGCACATGCTGGGAGGCAGCTCCTGCTCCAGAGAGCTTTCACACAGGGCTTAGAAAAACGGCTACAGAGACACTGTGGGGAAGAAGAAATGCTTGGGGGAAGAAGAAAACTTTGCAGAAGGGGCAAACCAAATTTGCACTGTGCTCAGAGACCGCAACCTGTAACAACACTCAAAGGTTTAACCTTGCCCCTCTCATCCTGCGGGCACAGACCTGACTCCTTCAGATACRTGTTGTCCACASCTTTCTCAAAGGYRGGTTTTAACCCTTTCACTTTATTTKTATTCCTAGTGCTAACGACAACAAACTGTGTTTACAATGTTCTCAAATYGTCTRACTGATTTTTCTTCTGGGGAAAACTTRCTTAAAATGTGGTTTTTATTTAAAGCCTTGTTTAACACATTTTAGCCCAAAGCACTATTCAGTGGCTACACTCTGAACCACTTCAAAAACGTGGTTTTTATAACAGAAATCTTAAAAGGTGACTACTCTAATGTTTGTTTGACCTTCCCACACCCACATGCTGCTGCTGCACCACCCAACTCTTCTATTTCAATAGAAAAGGTCTGTAGGTACAAAAGATATGAAGAGGGAAAATGCGTTTCAAGTGAGGTCCTGTATCATATCAGCAACTGCACCRTCTCATTCCATGCAAATTTTGGAGCTGACCTACCTGGAATATTTAGAAAACCTATCAGAACTGTGCCAGGGTCACAGGAAATATACCTACACAGGATGTAGTATACATCTCTACTAAGCAACTACTTCATTTAAGCCACCACAACAACTCCAGAAACCAAACCTTCCAGCAAAGAGGAAAAAGGTAAAACTGCACTTTGACCCTCTCCCAGAAAAACTGAGCGTTTGGGTCAGGTGGAAATCCAGTTCTCTGGCTTCCTACTCTTGCAACCTGGCAGATTGAACCACCACCAGGTACTGCCAACCTGCTGAATGTTGGCTCCACAAGGCAAAACTGCCCTGCACCTCCTTTCTTTTCCATCTTGCAGCCCGGTTTTTCATGTAATCAAGTGAGCAGGGAATTCAGTGACACACAGAAATGAAATAATTCCTCTCAGCAGTAAAATGTGAAATCATCACACACAAAGCCTTTTTTAACACATTGTTCAGTCAAACCATTCACAACATGCACTGGAAAAAGTCACAGTGTCACACCAGATAGCCAGGTGGGGAATTCTGCCCAGGACCACAGCAGGGATGAGCTTGGGGAAAAATGTGCAATGGGCTTTGTCACAAACCAGGGAAAGAGAACAGGGCTTGAAATCCTGCCTAAAGCAGTGTTGTTGAATTAAACCTGTCCTCTGGGATCTGTCGAAGCTGGTAGATGATAAATGAACCCACTGATAGTAAAAATAAAGACCCATCTGATTGYACCTCTTCTTTCCTCTCATCACCCTGGCTGCTACATGAAGGAACKGGGATGCAAGATGGACTTCCAATTCCTTCCAGTGTTTCAAGTGTCCCTGCCAGGTAACTAACTCTAATTCCTAACAACTCTATCAAGCTTTTTCATTATGCATTTGTGGGGCCAACACAATTACTGACAAAGTCACTCTTTTTCTTAAGGTCACCAAGACCAGCCAGATTTCTGYTGCTTCTAAACCAAGTACAGGCTCTGCAACTATTTAAAATGCAACCACCTAATCCCAAGAGCTGTAGAATCATAACATCCTGCACCAATTCATAAGGTTCAGGCAATTTCAGGCAAAACTTCAACTCCCTTGTTACAGAAGTTGGAAAGCCCTGCAACAGCATTTAAGCAGGACACTGTATTTAGTGGTACATGAATAAAAGCAGTTTTGCTTTCCATAAGCACACAGATTCTTCCAGGATYCTCTGGCCATTCTTTCTATTCATTCCCTCCTTCCCCCATACCATTCAAAAAATATATATAAACAGAGCTACACCCACACATCATCTCCTCCAGATATTTGGATCCATCTGAGTGTGACTTGTGTTTCCCAGCCACACGATTTGGCTTCCCAGCCTCAGCCTTCTGATGCCAACAAAAACATGATACAGCAGTAAGTGTATTGGATACATTACTAAAAACACCACAGTGCAAAAAGGAGCAAGGGCTCCTCTGAGAAACTTAAGGAAAAGTGACATCTCCATGGTTTCCTTCAAATCACATTCACTGCCCCTCATGCATGCTCTAAGTCACCTCTTCTTCCTCCAGGTCAAAAGAAAGAAAAGCCTCAGAAGCTCATAAAAACCAAGAAACAAACCATTTAGGAGTCACTCCTTTGAACACATCTTTGTTTTTCCAAGCAAAACCCATCACTCCACCATAAATCACAAGTCACCCTAACTAAGAAGAAAATAAACTCTGTTGATAACATTGTCCCTTCCCCAAAGGGCAAAGTTCTGCTTCAGCTAATCCAAAGAGAAAGAAATCAACGTCTGTTCCTAAACCTTCTTCTGCACAGCAACATAAAATGCTACCACAGTGGTATGTAAGGTCAGCAGCTTCAAAGCAGCTTCAACTACTGTACTTGCAGAAGSAAAAATGATGAAAGACACCATATGGCTTCTGTCATGGTAGATAAAGCTAATGGAGGCATATAATGAAAATTTCAATTTCTCCTTTCTTTGTTTAATCTTTGCCAGTGCAGCATTGACAGTCCCCTGCAAGCCTTTCTTTTCCAGTTATAAAGCACTGCTTCCTCTTTGCATTGTATTTTTTTCTCTGGCAGATAAAATGTTTTATTTAACAATGTCCCACAGTTCAGCAAATATGATTAAAATACAGAAAAGAGTAATTAGATCAAAATCTGATACTAAGATAAATTATATTACAGAAACTCAACTCAGACATTCTGATAGGCAGCTGAGTCAGAAGATAAAAGCCTATGGTCTCATAAGCACAGCACATCAAAAATGCAAGCATTAAGACTTACCGATTTCTTCTATTTCTTCCAAGAAATCATTATATTCATCTAGAGTGGAAAAATCTTCCTCTCTTTTATTGTATCTTTAAGAGAAAAGAAATAAGTATTTATCCAACACAGAAAGATGCAATTTCCATTCAACAAAGCTTTTGTTGCAAGCTGATGAAGCATTGATCTTGTTTTATCAACTACGTGCTTTGTGACTCCCAAACTGACCAGAATCTTTAATGAGAGACAGAAGTGCCTGTTCCAAAGGAAAAGAGCCAGCCTGGAAGAAATCAGAGCTATCTTTGCCTATTGTTTGCCCAYTCCTTTTCCAGGGTTACAGGTAAACATGAGCACAGAGGCCAAGATACAGCAACTCCCAGGCAGCCTCAAAACAAAGGCCGAGACAACAGCAACACCCACAGAAAAAAAAAAGCTTTTCTAGAAGTATCAGAAAAGGGACTTTGGCTTTGTGCCAACAAAGGAAAGCATATGTCAGCAGCAAACTGAAAATGCTACACAATTATCTCATTTCATATCAATAGACCATTCCAGGACTCATATTCACCTCTTCAGATCTGGAGGAAGTAAAAAGATGAAGGGACAACTGGCTTAGAGCAAGAACAGCYTTTGAAAGTCAAGACATGCAGACTTTCTTCCCAAGAAAATATAAAGCTGAGATTCCGCCTGCTCTGTGGACCGTGACACCCAGGAATATAAAAATCTAACCCAAGAACTCAGGCCAAATTCCAATCTGGGGGCATTTTTTCTGCCTCTTAAAAACTAGTCTGGCAAACCCAACTGGGCCAAGCATTTTCCAAAGTTTTCCCTTCTAACGAAACTTTATTCCTTGTTTAGTGAACTCAGTTGACTTATTCCAGTTTGACTTCTGTTAACTTTGGTAGATTTTAAAATCCAACATCTAAATTATTGCTTTCCACATCAGCATCTGGTATTCAGCAACATCATACAATTAATTTACTATTGTACCAAATCTTAGATAAAGGCTGCCAAGCTTATCATTTACCTGTACATTCCTTTTTGCACACACAACTCTCCCTGGGTTTGTTACATTTAT
This sequence comes from Malurus melanocephalus, assembly GCF_030028575.1. Classification (NCBI taxonomy): domain Eukaryota; kingdom Metazoa; phylum Chordata; class Aves; order Passeriformes; family Maluridae; genus Malurus; species Malurus melanocephalus. Next base: position 163,473 of record NW_026623899.1, on the reverse strand, counting down.
CAGATTTTCTCCTATCAAAACACCAAATGGCTTGCTTATTTTCTTTACAAAATGCTGTTTCTTGGCCACAAGGAGCAAGATGCAATTTTAGACCTCATTTATCTAAATTCCAAAAGCTTTCAATCTGCRTGACAGGCTGGCAACACCAGGCTTGCAAGGAACCATTTCCACTAACAATTGCTGTGTGAAGCGAAAAACAATGTGAACTCTCTTTGGCCCATTTTGATTTTGARGGGAATGAGCCTTCAACTCTCAGAACAGGTCCCCAGGGAACCAAACAATCAAGGTCCTGTGTCTTGCTCTACTGCCATGTTCACCCCCTCAATATCTAATTATCTCCATTTAGGAGCCAAGTCTTTGCCAAAGAAGGCCACATAGAAACACCCAACATTTTCTAATGCTAAGCAGGAATCCCTCAAGGCTAAATTGAGAATTCAGCTCTCAATTGTTGCACAAAATCAGATTCTCTGAAATCCCTCCATGATAAATGGAGTGAAGTTTTATGGTTTGCCACTTCAAAAAAAAAGAACCATCTCCTCTGTACTACTGAATAAGTCATTTTTTTTAAAACTGTGATCCATGAAATACATCCACCTTCTGTTCTTTTAAATGGTGACACTCACATTTTCAGCACTTTCTTCCGGATTTCCACTTCCTTGTCAACTGCAGGGTCCTCRAAGAGCTGTACCCTGAAGTTACTCTTCCTCAGGGGGGTACCRCACTCGTGGCAGTTCCCAGCCCCTCTCACAAACAGCAGATCCACACAGCTCTCGCATCTGTGGGACAAAGGGAGAGGTGCAAAGACACACAGATGTTAAACAGGAGCTGAAACACAGGACTGCCCCCCTTTTTGCTGTTTGCACAGCACATCTCTCCTGGATTTCAGTATTTCTGCAGCACCCACCARTGGCAGGAGGCCAGGACTCTCCACCCTGGCTGAACAGCAACAGCTTCAGCAGCACAAACACATTGATTCTCCCTGCYCAAACAACTCCAGCGCTTTGCTGGGACCAAAAGTTAAACCAAACAAAAAGATGGGGTTTGTATCAAGGGAAAGCTTGTTAACTGACACCATCAAACCCACTTCACACAGACCTGACTGCAATATCCTTATTTATTCTAAGTACCACCTCGCTRCATAAAAAAGCCCTGTTTATTTTCTTGATGCTGCAATGCAAGAATTCAGTCCAAGCATGGATCTTGGCTGCAGTCTTCCAAGCACCTGCCAGTCCTATCCTGAGCTAAACTCCAGCCCAGCAAAGCTCAAAGAATCAAAATACAATTTCAGTCAGCAACGAGCTCTATGCAGCTCTCCTGTGCCTTGTGGTAATACTTTTTAAATTGCACATAAAATAAACTTTACTCAGAGGCTGCACAGAAATAAACCAAAAATACCTTTCTGCTTTTATTTCTTTTGACCTAAAGAAGATTACAGATTTTAACAAGATACTTGCTGACCAATCAGTTGGCATTTAATAAAGGAAGAACATGTAACAAGAAAGCTGATTTTTAAAAAAAGTACTTGGGTACTAATAATGTACAAATTTCTATCCAAGGACAACACCTGCTGCAGTCATTTCCTAYTGCTGGGGAGGCAAAGGGGTGCCTATTTATAGCTTTGCTATATTGAAGCCAAAACAGTTGTACATTAAGGGCTAAGCCATGTTTTACCTTCACAAACCCAGCACAAAAAGCTAAACAAGTTAAGAGAAACAACACTGACATGGTTGAGAAAGATCTTAAACAAAACTTTCGCACTGCTGACCTACCCCCAACTGAACTGGTTCCAGTCCTTACAGAGGCAGAGCTGAGGAGAGCCAACCAGTTTTACCCAGCTTCTGTTTTCAAGATTAGAAAGCGCAAAACAAACACAATTGTATCTCACAATTCTTTTTTTAAAGCAGTTTTTTTTTTTTTTGTTTTTAACACACGGAGAACTACAGCTTCAGCCTGCATCTTGCACAGCAGCTGTCAATGTTAAAGAGCAAAACCTTGAACTTACTTGGGCATTTTCCTGCTCCAGGATTCCTTTATTAGAAAACAAAGTGTATTTATAAATACAAATTATCTGGGAAGGGAAAGACCAAACGTTGTTAGTGCACTAAGCCTGAAATTCAGAGGTTGCTGGAACATGCACTCAAGAAAATAACGATAAATTAGTGTAAAGCACATCATGAAAGCAATTTAGGTCCCCACTACAAGAGAAGCAATAGTAAATGCAAGAGASCAAGGCAGGGAAAGGGTTTTCTCCTTCCTCCCCCAACCTGTCCGTGCATGCAGGAGCCCGACATAAGGACAGCTTCAATGTCTCCTTCATCTTGGCAGCTCGTGCTGTTTGTGTCTCTCCCTCCACACAGCAGCCAAAGCACAGAAAAATCCCTGCTTCTTTCTTCCTAAGTTATAGAATAGGGAGTGTAAAGCTACAGAACTCAGCAGGTGGACCCAAGTGCAGGTGTTTATATTGTTTTTTYATCATGGTATTGCCTAAGGACCAACAGAACAGGGGCTCCATGTGCAGGATATTATTCACAGACAGTAGCACCTGAAACTACTTCACTCCCCCTTCCCTAAATCAAAGACATTTCAAGTTTGCACAGGACTTGACTGTGGAAAAAAATCCCTCCTTGGAAAAGCACTTCAGAYAAGTGCTTCAATGCCTTCCCAAACTGAAACCACCGTTTCTAAGGCTGCAAAATAGCTTTCCATACATAAAAAGATGAGTCAACACCTCACTATGGGAATCCCACATCAGGTGATCGCATTCTCACTCACTCATGCACATCCACCCTTATATTTATTTGGAGATAATTCCTTCTGAATTCAAAGGGGGCTTTATGGGACAAGTCAAGGGCAGACCTGGACTCTGTCCATATCCTGCCTCCTGTCCCATCTCTGGACAGATTTGATCTACACAGACAGATCCCAAGCTTCCTTCTGAGCAGATKTGTCATCCTTTCTCCCACAAACAGCAGCCACTCTGCCACCAATAGCAGTGTTTGGTCACACATTTCCATCTGACTCTTGAGGAAGGAAAAAAGTCATTTCCCAAATCCCACTCAAAGGAGTTCCTTTTGGTTTTGCTGCATACCACTAACATCAGAGCATATGTCATCATCAGGAAGGCAGAYTGCCATAAAGGAGGATATAATTAATTATTTCATGTCTTGAAATAAATATTTCTAAATGTGACTTGAGAAAAAAGCACCTTTCACTGTAAAATTTAAAATACATTTTTATATGAATTATGTAGTTAGTTAGCTATTAAAGATATGTAGCATTTTCTTTGACTTCACCAAAGGTACTCAACCTATTCAACAGCACACAGGGACAGTCCAACACCACAGCTGATATTACAGAGCTCCTCATGGCACACAGACCACGTAATTCAGGAGATCCTTCCATTTCTTTCCAAGTCCAATTTCCCCACTGGCCTTACTGTAGAAACAGTTAACTGGAAGCAGGACATCACTCTGTACATCTTTCATTGGCCAACACATCATATATGGCTTTCCCCAAACGTGTAAAGCACCAAAGCACTGCTTTACTCACCTTCAAATCAGGGCCAAAACAGAGGGCCCCGTGTTTTCTTAAATTAGGAGCTTTAAGTAGCTGATTTTYCATTTGCATGTGTATTATGTATGCAGATATGCTATCTGTATAAATTATGRTGACAAATGTGCATACTTAAAAATCACATCCGTACATTTGGTCAACACTGGGTATGTTTGAAGACAACAGCTTCACATATGAGATCAAAACAACCACTCAATGATGTTGATGATTCTCCTCTTCACACTGAGGTTTCACAGCCTTTGCAATCTGTATTCTACTTCACACACTAAAACATTTCATTACCTGTAGGATTTGAGTTTGTGTCCTGAGAACAGGCAATCAGAATGAAGACATCAAAAGAAAATATCCAAGGACTTATTTACACATGGACAACAGAGACAGTGATCAGTAATGCCAACCAGGAACAATAAAGTCTCCTGGCTTCRACACCAATAAACACTAGAATGTTCATTTTGATTCAGTGGTTGAATCTCTCTTGTCCTTCTCTTTCATCCCCATGAAATATTAAACAAAAGGCCCWGTCTCTGAGCAGTCTAGAACAACACCACATTTTTGAGAAAAGCAAACAATAAAGCATCTACATGGTTTGGCACAATCAATSCACAAACAGCACTGCAGGCCCTCATGTTCAAGGACTTCAGGATCATACTAAAAATGCTTTTTGTACAACAGAGAAAACAAGCARAGGTTCCTCCCCAGAAAACTGTTAAGATATTTATCAACTAAATTACACTTACTGGGAACTAAGTGTTTGTTTTGGACAGAGTGTCTTCAAAGGGTACAAGATTTGTGCCCAATCCTGCATTCCCCACACATGCACACATTCACTTCATGCAGGGATGATGGCAGATAAGGAACCAACCCTCTGGGACACTGAAGAGATGAAAATGGCTCAACATTAGCATAGCTTGATGGTGCTGYTCACTTTTTTAGCTTGGCTGGCAAGGGAGCAAACAAAACAGATTAAAGGAACAGCTATTTTCACAAGCAGGAGCACAAGATATTCTCTCAAAATTTAAGGTTCTGCTGAGCTCTACAAAAATTTGCAGGACTTTAGATATGCAGCCATTAATCACCTCAGAAAAAAAATCTTTATGGCTTTTGCTGTTGACTAGGAATAGTACAGAATTAATTGCTACCCTTCTTTACAAAGCCTATTTTTGGTAAATATAYTCCTTAAACAGGATCAAATACTTAACATTTCTAAGCCCCTTTTTCTTCAGYTTTTACAACCAAGATGTTTCTGTTATTTAAAGTAACTCACAAAACAAGTGATACTCTCTACTATGGAAAAAAACAGTTTCAAATAAAAAGTAATACCATCTTCAATACATAGCCAAGACCTGAACCACAAACAAGAGGAGTGGAAAGAATCAGCAAAAATGATGTGTTTTCACTTGTTCCTCAATTTTGATGTCAAAGGGARATTTACTTTCAAAAATTGAATGACTTGATTTATGGTGAGGGAATATTAAAAAGCAACAGAAAACACACATATGAGAAAGATTACAGAATGACATTGAGATTTTTTAATCAAGGATGCTTCTAGAAACATTCCCAGGCTTCTTGCTTAGCTTGGGTTAGACAATTTGATTTTCTCAAGCAGTGATTCTTGAACTGAGACAAGAACAGCCCCATTCGGAGGGAGCAGCTGTCAAACCTGTTTATTTCACAACCTTCAGTACATTAACAAGTCACAGTGGTTTCTGCTACATAGCCAAGAGCTCATCAACTATTTGTAGTTGGCCACTGTAGCTTTATTTTCTGGGCTGATGGACTAATAGACAAAGCCTAGAAGGCAGGTTCTTCCTGGAATCTGCAGCAACCATGACCTCTGTGATCCAAAAGAGTCAAAAGAACCAAGCTAAAGCCATTTTTTTCTCCATGTTATAGGATAGGGACCAAAAGCAGAGAAAAGAGCACAGTGACTGGTGGCATCAAGTGCTTCYCAGAGCCTCAGAATAAAGGAGCTTAAGAGATCAGTAGGGAGTTAGGGATAAAAATCTGTCTTTTCCTTTTCACACCTCAGCTTCAGCAACCCATAAATCCTTATTCAGTACTTGTAGTAGCTGCTGCCCACGTGTTTTGGGCCATCTCTTTCCTGACTGCCAGATACAAGAGGGAGTGGGGAGAAAATGATACCATTTACTCTCTTATTCCTGTTCAGATGCTGTGAAGTYCCACCAATGGGGATTTTGCTGTTCTCACCTTGTAAGGAGACAACCTCAGAATGCTCTCAAAACCTTGTTTGGCAAAAATCCCCACAATGGGTCTTGTCTTCAACTAGTAAATAAACAGGTCTCACAGGCAGCCCATGTGCCACRTAGAGAYTACAGTTCATTATTGCAAYARGACACATCTCAGCTCTCAGACAGGAATCACAACTCTTTCAGATTCGGATGAAAAATGCTCAATTTACATGAGAATTCCGGGGTTTTAAACACTGTTATAAACTACCTGCAGTTGTCTGCAGCTCCCTTCTCTTCAGGCCAGTCACAAACATTGTGACCCAAAATCTCAGAGACTGCTTCACTAACATTTCATTTTTTTTTAAGTATCAAGACTCCAGAGAGCTGATCTGAAYCCCCTCCCTTAAGCAACAAAGCAAAAGCAAAAAGACACTCCGGTGCTTTGCCGRTATCTGTGCTATGTCAATTCTCAGCGTCATCTGCCAAGCTGCTGAGAACACAATCCTCCTTCTAGACTATTTATATCTTTTGGGAAAAAGATGCACACACACCACTTCTGTTTCATTTTGTTTTGCCAGACAAGTTCTGCTCTGAATTGCAGAGAGGAGGAGGTTAAATGAGCCCAGACATCTCAAAAATTTAAGAGACGTTCAGCCACAGTTAACCCTATTTTCCAAACTGTCATGTACATACCCTGCTATACAGAGCAGTTCATCTCAACTGCACCAGAAAGAAATCAGACCAGGTAGTGGCTGAACAACAGCCTTGACTGACTGGCATTTCAGGTTTAATAAAAAAAAAAAGAAAAATTAAAAAAAAAAATACATACTGAGTCAATTAATAATAAACATTTCCACTACCCATTGTGTTTCAACATCTCTACTACAAAACCATTTCAAGGGGCTTGGACCTGACAAGAGAGTATGCAGCAAGCTAAAACATAACTCATTTTTATCCAGTACAGATGAGCCTTTTTTTTTTTTTTTTTTCCTAGGGGGGAAAAAAATTAAAGGAGCTTTTATGTCATTAACTCTGGATAGTATAGAAAAAATATTTCAATGGTTATTTAAATAAAAGTGGTTCTTTTTGACATACTGCTGCCTAGTCAATTAAGGACACAATCATAAAAACATGTCTTACAGCACMATTCTGCCAGTTTGGTCAAACAACAGGCCAGTACTTGACAGGCCAATTCTTGACACTTCAAGAGCAGCTGYGTGGCATTGAGAAATAAGTGCTTTCACAATGACAAGGCACACCAAAACCGACCCAGAATTTACTCAGTGTACCAGAACAACTACTCCAAATCCATTATGGTCTACTGGGCAAACACATGCACTAAAATAATAATTCAACTGTGTCAATAACCTTTTTTTTTTTATCATGCTTTATTCTCATTCAATGAGAACTTTGCAAGTTTTCAGAGTTCTCAGCAAATATCAAATGAAGTAGTTACCAGGATCAACAGCTGCCCACAACATACCTGAACTTAAGTCACAATTACGAAATGTTCCATGTCTGTCTAAACTGCACCTTTTTAGACACAATCCAGCCTACGTCACCCATTGTCTCACAAGACAAACATACTTATCATGACCAAGTGTGAGATCTCTCACCAGACTCCATACCAGACCCATTGCTCCCTTCTCCTTCTGTATCCATTTGTTACTTCGTGAGAAAGTCCTACACCGTGGTGAGAGCTGAACTGACCCCAGAGCTGACAGGTCTTACTCAGGTACTCTGAGCATTCACTTACTCCATCACACCAAACACCTAAATAAGCCAAGAATCACAGGGAAAAAACTAAAACATAGACAACAAAAAATAGGACCCAAAATAGTCACGACAATTTTTTTACTTGATCCAAAACACGAATTCTGTCCTGTATTTTCAATGCATTTTACAGCGCAACAACAGCATGTGGGAACAAGACAAGGAAATGCRGCTTTACGGTAAAAGGGGAAAAACATTAAAAGGTATTTGTGGCATGATGGGATATCCTGACCACATTACTGAGGGCTTGTCACGAGACACTCCCGYATTTCATGTCTAATCTCAGAGTAAGAAGATAAAGTTGATAAGACACATCTGTCAGAGAGCCAGGCATACAACCAAGGTTTTCCAAAAAACAACAGTGGTTTGGTGTCTCARTGGAAAACATACAAGGCTTTAAAACTCTCAGAAACCAAAATCTTGACCCATCTTTTGCAAAAATACTGTTGAGTGATCTACAAGTGTTGGCTCATCTCTCCCCACTATTGGGTGGAACCAAGCCAAATTCCTGCCAAGAGCATAGACTTGTGYTTGACTCGAAGCATGAAAAGTACACAGTCCAGTTTCCTTAAGCTATTCAAATACAGAGACAGTGTGGGTGTATGCACACAYGAATAAAAACAACTGAAAGAAACAGCCTAGTGGAGCAAGAACGGCATCATTCATGYCCTGGATATCTCTGAAACCCCTATCAGTGCACAAAAAGCAAAGTGCAACAAAGTGATATCCTCCCCACCACTAAACTTGCTTGGCTTGAAAAGACTGAAAGAAGAAGTTGCCATGACCAAGTGGGAGCTCCTACATAAATCCTGGTTTATTGATAAAATAAAATCAATTGTTTCTTTTTATGTAATTACAAATGAATGGCCAAACTCGAAGTTTAAGACATCATCTGCCATTCTGATAAGTAGCAAAGTCCCAGCAGCCCTGAGTTTACAAATCCAGCTTGGGAACACCAGAAGTGTATGCCTACATGTTAAACCAGTAGCAATGCCAGAGAAGCTGCTGTAACCTGCACTGCTGTGCACTGTCCTCCTGCTGTCCTCTCCCAGAATGACATTTGTGCAGCCACACAGTTATTTTTGGGGTTATTTTTCAGCCAGATAAACTCTCCCACTGGGTGCACCACATAGGCAGGTTACAATTTGAACAAGATCCCTGAACTAAGATCCTAGGGATAGGCACTGAGTGGGAGGGCATAAAGATCTGTTCTTCTCTTCCCAGTCTCTGAATCAACACTACTCAATGCTGTTGATTAAAATTTCTCCTTCCCTTCCCTCCTCCAAAGCTTTTGTGGCATACCAGCTAGTTCATCTTGATCTAAAAGTACGAAGAGAGGAAAAAAACAAAAAAGTGTCCATCCTTATTTCAGGGTACCCTACAAGTTGCTTGATCAGCACACCTCTAAAAAGCTGAGTCAATGAGCAGTTAAAACACAAGCAATGCAATAACACACGGGGTAGCAGACAGAGGGTAAATCCTATTTTTAGAATTGCTAAAAACAAGAAAGTCAAAAGAGCATGACAAATTTTATTTCAGAATATTTTACGCAAAGCACACAAGATTACTACAAAGCCAAGTCCTTCCACAGTAGAAACAGAAGGCAACACAACTGAAAGAARTTAATTCATGCATTTGAAACAAGTCACAGAGTCGCTGGGAGCTCATCATTTAAAGAGTATCAAAAAGAGAAAGTGACAGTTCTACACCAATTAAATAGTACCTTGTGGTCCCCCTGCCATGTGGTGCAGGAAAAGGCACATGGAACCCAAGGTGGCAGCAGAAAAGCTGCTGATGTTTGAAAGAGTTACCAGCAGGATGTGGTCATCTGAAGTGACCAGTGTGGTTCTGGTCAATCATGCTCAAAACAGATGAGCTCATCCTAWGAATACACAAAAAGGCAACTAGATGACCACAAGATTAGGAAGATTAGCTTTTCAGGAAAAGCAGCAGAAAAAGCTACTGAAACWAAAACGAGTACAACCAATAGAGTGAAACTTCATACTGGAAATTGTACTTCTCACCAGTCACAACAGTGGGGGTCTGGAATCAGAATCAATGTAACTGGACAAGAAAGTAATTTTAAAAAAATTAACATTACTGAGTTTTAAAATGTTTTGAAAGTTTACAGGGAGGATTTGATGACCTGATTGCTTTCAACAGGTAATCAGATCTGGTAAAGATGATGTCTCCASTCTTATCTGTGGTACTGGTTACGTGCTCTAACAACTGAAATCCTGAAACAACAATAGCTTAGGAAGGGGGGAAAAAAAACAGAGGGAAAAGCTAATATTATGTGCATCTTTGAATACTGAAAAAAATTATTTTAAAGGATGACAAGCATGGCTCACATGTTTTATCATCTGCTCCTTCTGCTCATAACAGAAATCACTCTTAACCATCAGTCTAAAGCAGTCTTCACAAATTAAAYGCAGATTACTACTCTTCTACCAAAAAGCARTTAATTTATCTTATCTGGCATAAAMCATAACWCACATAYGTCTGAGACCCAAACTTGATTCACTTGGATCAATTTTTTTATACGGTGGAAAGAGAGAAGGTAAGACCACAGCATTCTGCTTGTCTTTCATAGTTGATACAATGCACACAAGAAGAGTAGAGTAAGAATCCTCAGCTTGTCCTACTTCAGATAGAACATGCAATGTCATATAGGATATATTCTACTAGCATGAAAAAAAACTATTCTGCAGCAAAAAGTGGTGGTCATGACTCAATAAATCACCATTCCCTCTTCTTCAGTCCAATCCAGCCTCAGGGAACAGAGTGCTTTTCAAGTCTGCTGCCTTTTCAGTGAGACAGACCAAAAGCACCAGTAGCCTCAGGACTCAATAGTATTTCTGCTGTTGAGAGCACGTGGGTTTTCTAGACTAATGCAGGTAATTTTACATCATATTAAAATTCCCTACTGAAATTTCAATTGATTGGGGCATTATTTATTCCCTGCCCTAAAGCACTATTTAGAATGACTTGCTAAATCTCTGTTGGGTTTACTATTGCAATTTAAATAGTTGGAAATCAGAGAAGGAAGAATGATCTCTGTGAACTGCTTCAATACTTTACAGAGCAGAACCTAAATTATTCTGAACATTAAGTCGCAGAAAATCCCATCAGAAAAAAAAAAAAAGCAATTTAGTAACACTTTATTGCCATTTTTCATCCAATTTCAGACTTAATCCTTCAAGAAATAAGCCTAGGCAAGTATGTTTTAAAAAGAAATGTTTTGGAAAATCTGCTTTCTTTTTTAACTAAAAAAGTAAAAGGAGATGTATAGAATGAAGCCAAAACCAAGTGAAGCGTCTGCTGTTGCAATGGAGGAGCAGATTATTTAGGAGAGGCTGTGCTACCTTGTGCCTGAAGCTCATTTACATCTTATCAGTTCCCAACACTTTTGATCCACTAATGATCTTTAGCATCACAGGCACCTCCTCCAGCTCTGTGCCTGCACTCCCTGAAACTGCAGCACTGACAAAAGAAGCGTCCTCAAGTTTCAGGTTTAGCTTTAGTTCCTGCAATCCAACAGATTTTTATTGCACTCYCTGTAAATGCTTCTGTCTCTCCCCAGTTTTAATTTTCCCCATTAGAAGTGCAAAAAGATATTCATTATAAAAGCCCAACAGTAGCAAATCAGTTTCCYCACCTCCCTGGTCTCATTTGGCAATCTCCCACTTCCGACCAATTTTTAAGGGTCATTCCTCACTTCATTTTCACATAATCCCCAAACAACCATTATCACATCTTTTCTCAGCATGAGATAAAATATAGACTGTGCTCCATAAACAGTGGAGACCTTAAGATTACATTCTTGGTGGGACACAGCATGATAAATATTTCGGGGATGTCTTGAAATACCCTACAATATGGAACACGTGGCCAGTGAAACAAATCTCAAAAAACCAAGTATATTTTGACTTAAACAAAAAAAAAAAACCAAAAAAAAAGAAAGAAAAAACACAGCAAAACCTCCTTCCCCAGCCCACCCTGGTCATTGAGCAGGTCAGATTTCAATTTCCTTTTTAAGAGTGGCAGAAATCCTGACTTAAAGCCTGGTAGAGGACTTTGTTTTTTGCATCTTAAATTTAATCATTCCAAAAAATGCTTTTTCCTCAAGCTCAAAAATAAACGGCAAAAGCTATTCTAGTGCATTATTAAACCATTTGGTGAATGCCATGCAAACGTTTTGAAGTTAAATTGTAAGGTCATATTCAATGCAATTACTTTTAGGTATTAAATATAAGGAAGACATGTCAGACCTTCATTAGCTATGCTGGCATCTCAACCATTTCCTACAGGTTGTGGGGAATAAAAATCCCACAGTGAAGTTGGAGGGATTTTCACAGGTTATCAAACACAAAGGACCAAGTAAGCAAACACATTACTCACAATTCCAAAGACGTAACACAAGCYGTTCTATCCAAGTTGCAACACATTTTAAAGAATTTTATCATGATGAAAATTGGTGATGCGTATTCAACCTTTTAGTATTTGTTAGCAGGAAAAGCAATGAAGAAAACCAGTTGCACAGAGGRAGCAAGGAGTGAGACTATGTATTAATTAAGGATCAAAAAGACGAAAGCAAAAACATTTTAACAAAACACATTCTGTTCTTATTAGTATTTATCTCATTCTGCCACAAACCATACAAAGCAGAAATCCCCAATGAAGTTGCTCAGCAGCGGATGCAGCCGCTGGGACATGAGTGGGGGACACACAGCAGCCTCCCCACACTGGTGAGATGATCATGATCAAATTGTTGTCAAACAATTTGAAATCAGATAAATGCCCACAAATCTGTTCTTCATTAAGTGAAGTTCATCCCATGCACAGCATACTGAGAGTGCAGATTGTTGGGAATTTGCACGTGGCTGCTTTCTTCATGGAAATAGCACTTTTGAATGTTCTAGCACAAACCATACCCGCCTCCCTCTGTTGGGACTGGTCTTACTCATTCTGCAGAATATTTTTGTCTGTTCCTACCTCTGCATAATGTTAATGGGAAAGAAAAAGTTCTCCACTTCCATTCACTACTTCAGCTGTAAATACCATGCAAACAATCAAAGCCCACCACTATCCAGGGCTCCATCCATATGCTCCGTGCCACCACAGCCACTAATCCCACTGATTTCAGGTTTTTTCCACTGGAAACATGTAAGGAAAAGGAARTCTGGGCCAAGATTCAGATGATCAGATCCAGATAATACTCAAGCTGATCTGTTTTAGCCAAACATCAGCTGAGGAGCATTCCACAATGCTGCAGGTTCTCTCACAATAAACACCACACTGCTCCATAATTACACAGAATCYGTGCACGTATTCAAAAGCAGCATTTATTTAGGCTCACAACTGYACTAAAAGCATGTGTATAGAACATTGTTCCCAGCCTGAGAAATAGTCAATAGTATTTTCCCTATCCATATAAATCACACACAATAAATGCTTGATATTATCTAGTGCCACTAAAGCAGTCAAATTAAAACAAATCGGGGAGAACACCCTTGAGCACACAACTCTAGGGTTGAGACAGAATTTTATGCTTTTTATATGCTCCTAGTCTCAAATTGTAAGCTTGTACACAATAATGAAAAGGATTTTTCACAATCACGAACTGAAAAAAACAAAAATTAAAACCCAACACATCTATTTTACATGTGATTTTTTGATTCTACAGATCCTTCCAGAAACCAATAGCCACAAGCAAATCCATGATGACCAACAATTGGGAGATCCACTGAAGAAACAAAAAAGCAAAGGATCAGTTTTTTCCAGAAAGCAATGACCCCTACAATTCCTGACATTTTTGGGGTGCCCACAACACTGACCACCATTAAATTCATTGACCAAAGCAAGCCACATGTGTGCAAAATATTTAATTCTCTCTACCCACAAATGGATCTTTAAGAAAATACCAAACCAAATTATCTATGCTCATCATTTTATAACACTATTTTATATTCCTGCTATTTATAACACATTTTTGTTAATTTCTCTAAAGCTCMGAGATCCCTGTGAACTTCAGCTACTTCCTTAACTTTTAGCTTTCCAAGCGCAATTATGCTGTTTCCACCCCTAAAACCACATGCAACATTTTGGGGAGATGTGTAAGGTGTTCTACTGTTTACCCACATTTTCTCCAAGAAACATAAGGATGTTATAGAAAACTTTCCCTACCCCCAGACAGGACACAAGCCAAAAATAAAACAAAAGGGATCCAAAGATAAGGAAAAGATGAGTTGTTTGTAGATAGTGAAGATTGTGCCCTGGCTATTGCACCCAACAATTAAAGCCTGWAAAGAATCCAGTTAGGGACACAGGCTGTGGTTCATGAGTCACGGTGCCATTGTGCAAYTCAAGTATCTGAAAAGCAACTACAACACAACTGAAAAAGCCATTTACAGCCTACCTGCCTACCCAGGGCAGAAAACACCATAGCRGTGTTTTCCTTGGAAAACCCTGTAAAACGAGTTTGGTGACACCCACTGCAGCASGACCTGAATCCAATTCACAAAGTTAACCAGTTTGACAAAATTCCCCAGTGAAAAAACATGCTACAGTTGGTCATGGAAATCAGAAAGATCAGGCCACATTCCCAAGATGATTGAACCCAACAGGAAAAGAACTGCCCTGTCTGTACAGATGAAGCACAACCATTACCTGCTGCCTCCAGCTAACTGGGGCAGGGGGATATCAGCCCCAAAACTGGACATCACCCTACCTCAATTAGTTTGCAAACAAGGGCTGCCCAGGTCATTAGAAATAAACGAATGTGTGTATTAATTCAGAAATCCTAGGTATGCACATAAGATTCTTTTCCCTCCTTTCACAAGGCATTTCTGTGACTTTATGCTTAGTGCCATATCTYGACCACTCCAACATGCTGAGCCTTCAAAATCTTTTTGTATTAAAAAATAGAATACATGACTCAGAGGGTTTTAAGACATAGATGCTTACTCAAAAAAAAAAAAAAAAATCCACCTCAAAATATCACCTTAATAGCAATATATATTAAAGCTTCCAGAAGTGACAAGTACTTGTCTGCAAAACTTTCAAGCAATAGAACTGAGGCACCTGTGAAATACTGGGGTTTCTAAAGAAATCAGATTATTAACCACTGAAAAGAAACTCCTCGCTGACCAGCCCTTATGTAATTTTAAGGCAACTGAATGCCAGGATGATCGATTTTCACTTTTCWTCTGAAAGTGTTCCCATAGAACAAAGACTCTCTCCCCCACAAAGCAGTATTTCCTGCTGGTCATTCCCTCTTATCTGGTGGTTGAARACCTGACAATACTGATTGGAGCACTCTCACTTCTCAGGGCAGCTGCACTTAAACCACACAGACAAAATCACACCCCACTGCTGCCCAGGGTGTACAGGTGGAATTAAATCTCAGTCAAATTCTCATAGGCTTTAAATGATAAACTGCTAAAACTGTGGGAACTCGCACAGTGGAGGCAGCTTAAACATAATACAGGTTTAATTGCATAAAGGTGTGAATGCACTAATAAGATAATGTATGTTTAGGTTCTGCTAGGGAGGCAGCAATTGTCACTCTGGGCACAAAGTCTGACAGTTCAAGGTGTCACCAGCACCTGCTTTGTGCCTCCACTTACACAGCAGAGAACAGCRAAAGACAAACCCATGTGAATTCTGCACAGCAGCTTTTATCAAAACCARAYTCAAGAGGGTCCATGAAGTGGCCAGACCAAAAGAGGCTCTTTGGTTTTGACAATATAATTAAGTCACTTTTCGCATGCCCAAAATACCCATTTAACAGGCATGTTACCACTATAGACTTCATCACTGATAAGCTAAAAATGTGTGGCTGAACAACAGCTCACAGCTTGTATGCTCTCAGACATAACATGTCAAAATGCAAGTATGACCTGGTCTTTTTTACTATGCAAAAAAAAAAAATGGCCTCTGGCTTAATCCTTCAACCAGTTACTACCGGGAGAGGTGAACTGGCTCCATGGCCCTCTGGGAATCGASGTCTCAAGGAAGAAGGGGAAACAAAACCTCAATATTTGGAGGGCTTCAAGGAGGTCCTGGATTAAGCTCCATACACTTATTTGAACAGTCTCACAGGTATCACCAGTAAACAAAAAGCCTGTTCATTACTGTTTGCAATACCAGGCCCCYCAAGACAATGGCCTACTGAATGCAAACAAAAAAACCACTACACAGAAAGGAGAAAAGAAAAAAAAAAGATACAGACACTTGAGAAAACACTTGTTACATGCACTGGATAAATCCATGCAACTGGAGTCTTTGCTTTCCTAGCAACACTGTGTGGGTCCAGGACTGCCCAACATTCCCCTCTGCAAGCAGCCCCAGCAGCGGGGCCATACTTACACCAAATATTGTGGAAAACTCACCAGGAAACACTATTCACTTTTCTTTGCTACARACAAATGCTTCCCAGTCTTTGTTCAAAAACAAAGGTTATAAAGACTAATTAATAGTTTTTAGATTAATATTAGACTACTTAGACTTAGATTATTAAAAGGAAAACCGAACACTCTTCCAGAAAAGTGAGAGCCTAAACTTGACATAAAACTCAGCACAACAGACCACAACATGTTCTGTTCCACTCCCAATACCAGYAACAATCTTTCCACCACGAAAACCAAAAATTATCTCTTCCTGCTCTGCAGGAATGACTTGTCAACCATCAAATTCACATACAGAAGAAAAGCAAGGACAAGAACTGCATTGCCCAAAGGACTGGTCCAAGACATGGAGCCTTTCACTCGCTGTTCTGGAGTCAAAAGTGTACATATTTGGGCACAGGACCAAAAGTGCAGACACTCATTCCTGGTTRTCCTCCCTGAAGATCACCTTGCTGTAAAGGTCACAAAGCAAAAATGCTTCCTCTGTGTTTCACAGGCTGCTGATGCCACCTGGGGAAATGCGTCAAGCCAGTCACTCCCAGTGCATTAAGGAAAACCGGTTAGGAGACAAAAGCCTTCCTCAACTCGGAGGAGTGTTTACAAATGTGATGAATGCCAGTGTGCCCTAGCATGCCAGCTTGAAAATAAGTCAAGCACCTGGCCCTTAGCACAAAAGGCTGACTCACCTGTACAGCATCTCTTGCTTTGAAAAGACCCCAGGTTTAACACTCCCGGGGACACAAAGTACTTCCAGGAGGCTGATGGGAGCATGACTTTTCCTGTCCTCCTCTCTCCCTGCACACATCACTGCAGACAGAAGTTGTGGGATGGATTTCCAAACCAGGGGACAACAAAGATGGGGACAAAGATGAGTTGCACACATGTGATCTCTCTGACACTGCACGAACACCCCCTGGCACAAGATCATCTCCTCTGCTCCCAGGGGAAAAAGAAAAACACCACAGAGATTAACAGTCACCAATACTTAAATCTATGCTCCACCGAGTTCTAGCCCCATGGTTACTTCCCACCCCACCCTGGAGCTCCACTGAGAACTACAGTATGAAAGTGATCAAGCACTTTAGCATGAAACATTGTATCAACTAACTCAAGAGGAAATTGTTACTTGTTCCTACTATATCTTCACCTTCCCTGCTCAAATCTGCTTACTTTTCAGACTGCAGCTCATTCATTCCTTGTAGAAAACTCTAAACTGGGACTCATGGAAAGTCTTCTGGCTACGACCCATGTAAACAACATTAAAAAGAGAGAGAAGAGAAAAAGCAGCTTGGTGACAACAGTTATGATTAATCAAATATCAAAACTGCTTCACTGCCATTCCCATTACCATCCAAATAGATTTTGCTTTTCATTACCTTCACTTTCATTTATGTAGAGAAGAAAAATAAGCCAAACARAACCCACCACCCTTATGAAGAACCATATTGTGCACCCTGCTGAGTAATCMCTTGTACCAGCTTTTCATTCACACTGGTGACAATGATAAAAGTCCACTGTGAACCAAATCCCCTGCCCAAACTCTGAAAGGATCATGAAAAGATCTGAATGAGAAGAGATCTGAAAACTCTTTCCCCACTTCAAGAAGAAAGTTGTCTCCTCCCCATCATAGCTCTTTTCAAATTGCAACACTTTCAGTAATCCACAAGTGATCCTTTTATTTTCAGGAACAAACTTTACATAACATGAAGAGGCAGTTCCTTGCAATTTGTTTAAGCTAAATCCAAATCTAAGCTACACTGTGYTTGAGCAAAAGACAAATGGAGCCTCTGCAAGCTCAGGTTGTCAACTAAAACAAACATCTTAACTCCCACAGTATGTACTGGGGAAACTGCGTGGGATCATTTGAGATCAAAGTTTTTTCTGCATGGCTGMCACACACCTACATGGCCACTTTAGGCTGTAGGAATGTTACCAGGACAGCACTCTCCCAGCATTGCATCAAAGTTATCAACAAAAACACATGCAGGTACCTCATACAGATTTATATATTTATTTTTACTGGCATCAAATCAGGCTACTACAAGTGCAAGGTTAAGTCTAGTCCTACAATAGCTTATCCTACTTTTAGATCTGTTCTGCAACCTCTACAACATCACATGTGCCCAGGAGCAGTACAAGGAGCTAATTCAGCTGATAACTACTCTAAAACCCTAAAAGGGATMACCTTCCTGCACTGATTCACCATTCTATGACAAAAAAAAAAAGGCTGGAACACAAGGATGGGACAGGCACATGACACAGGGAACTCCTGGATTTTAATTAGCTGGAGTAACCAGGGAGGCTCAAGTGAAGTCAACACACACCCACAGTGTTAACAACACCACTTCTCTTCCTGTTGTCTTTACACGTAAAAGGCATCACCAGTGCTGTCTAATCAAGTACAAAGCATAAAAWTATTTTACACCAACCAGGCCACAAAGCTCATTTGTGCTGGAAGCAGAATGTAGGGAGAGGCATAATATTTTGGGCACAAGCAATAACAATACCACTGAAAGGGCACGACCACAGATACCTGATGAAGGTAAATGTCATAAGACAGAATTAAAGACTTTGAGCAACCTGGTCTAGTGGGAGGTGTCTCTGCACATGGCAGGAGGGGTTGTTACKAGATGACCTTTAAAGTCCATTCCAACACCTTAACATTCTATGACAAAAYAAAACTTCTAAAAATTCCAAAAGTTTTCTGCAGAGAAAAGCTAAAGTATAATTACCTTAAGTAATGCAAATACCCTTTTCCTGAATGCCCAAGAGCTACTCACAGGATTGGCACAATCTAAGTTTAACACTTTACATGATGAGGCACTCAAAARGGTAGTTTTGTTTGCTGGGGAAGCAGGCTTGACATGTCCAAAAAGTAATTGATTAAAATATTCTGACTATAGCCTAAAACAAGTCCTGCGAGATGAAAAACATCATTYTATGTCAATAATAGTACCCTACCATACTTACAGAGGAACCATACTAAGCCTGAGTCCTTGTTTTGCAAATTTCTAACTTCTGGGTGCTAAACTCYAAAACAAAGCTTGGAATGTACAATCTGTACATTCCTCAACAGATTCCAGGTAAATATATTCAAATTACCCTTAAAGAATCTGAAAAGAAACTCCTGCMGATATTAAGAAAGAAAAATAAACCAAGTTCTATTAATGTAGTTGTTCCAAACTTGCACTAAAAAAAATRCTCTCTCATCATGAAATGAAGTTGGACTGGTGTATTTACTACAATCCCTAGTCAAAAGCTGACCTAGTCAAACTAAAGACTGGAAGGTAAAAGRTCTGGTATCATTCAGAAGAAGATGAGGGACAGCCATTTAAGACTTTGAACTGAACCTTTTTAAAGGGTGAGATGACACAAACCTATACCTCTCCCTCATCTCATTCACCCTAGCTTTTACGGTCACTAGTGCAAGCCAAATACGAAAAGTGACTGCATTAGGACAAACTCCAAGTCTGGTGCTATCAACTTATCTAAAATAAACTGTTTGTCTGTGTTAAGTAAACTATTTAGCAGAAAAACGACTGTCTGAAAAGCTGCTGTACATTTTTAAGAAGTGAAAATGAACAGTAAGGGTTTGATCCTGAAAGTAATCATCACATGCAGATTTTCACTATTTCTATGGGCTCWGCACAAGTGAGGCTACGCTGGCACTCGGGCACCTGATAAACTTCACATACCTGAAACAGTTAAGGATGTTCCAATATGCTCAGCATACTGTTTTCATTTGCAAAGCTGCTAAATAGTGCTTTAAAAGTTGRATTAAAAAATAAATGGAAAAACATCCTGCTAGCATAATGCTCCAAGCAAATCAATGCAAGAAAATAAGAACTGTAAAAAGAAACCAGGATGCAAACATGTGCCATGCAAGTGCAGCTTCCTCATGGAACTATACTAAGATTTCTTTTCAAAAAATTTAAGAGATGAAACAAAAAATTGCACATTGCTAAGAATGGTATTTATTCCATCTCCTTTTTCTACATTACCCTTTGTATTATTACAAAGGCAATTCTATGCATAGTAGAGAATGTTTCTGGTTATTAAATTTTATGTTTCTCTGTTCAATGGCATTATACTGCATGTGGCCTTTTTCTGCAATTAACATCCAAAACACAAATTAAATATTTATGGATAAATGTCAATTATGATTATGAGAAACAATAAAAGGACCATAAATTAAATAATGCAGATGGAACAATAAAGTATTTTCACATGATCAAAACAATGTTTCAGTGTTAATGCTTTCTTATTCTAATTGAAAATGTAATTATGTACTCACAGGTGTCRTTATTGCATAAAATTTGGTAAACAATACCATCTTTTCAGCATTATSATGCAATATAAATCCCAGTAAGAAAAAGCCAAACAAGCCTGGTTGCTTCTTCCAGCAGTGCAACATTACTGGATGCTTCATAGACATCTCCAGTTTGAGACTGTCCAGAGTACAGCAGGGTATTTTCACTGCTATTCCTAGACTATTTCCATCTTCTGTAACTAATTATCCACAATTCTATATTTTGTTCAGTATTACCAGTTTCCCCACATACTCAAAATATTTTCCCACTATTGTACTTTTTAACCAAGSAAATAACCCCAGGCTTGCTAAGAAATTTTTCAAAAATAAATTTTTAAAAATAAAGCATATTTTTAAAAAATGTCAACATGCAAATACTCCAATATGACACTGGGACAATSACCATGTTATTTTAAGGTCATTACTGCTGTTTCTGAGGCTGATTTTTATTTTTAAAACAAGGTCTGAAACAAAACATTTTTACCAAACTACCAAAAGCAGCCAAAAGTCATCAGTGGCAACTTAAGGAATTGTAAAYTACATGGGACACACTGTTCACAAACAAATCAGATTTATGGTTATATTCAGTGGTTCCTGTTACCTGAAATTAGAATTAGAAGCTCATTAAATATGAATAAATTTCAGAGAATGCAGAGGCACAGCATTATATTGATGAAAGCTTCATTAAATTTTCAATGATAGAGCTGCTTCTATATTTGTGGAGGAAGGACACAGAGTAGAAAGAAGTTGGGGCAATTCTCCTTCAAGCAACTTTCTACTCTCCCTAGAAAATAAATGGATTTTAAAATAAAATGTTGGACTAATTAGGTGTAAGAGAAAATGACTGTGGTCCATTATATTCAAGGAATGRTAACTTTCAGGTCAACATTTGTCTTGTATACATTTGCCACTTATACAACTAATGTTCCAGAACAAAAAAATTGTGAGAGAGAGAGAAATTGGGTTTGAATGATTAAGCTCATATAAAATACAGGCTCTGAACTCAGTGGCAGTCACTTTTTAAAATATTCACTTAGAAAAACAGAGTATTAGAAATGAAGCCTTACCTAGCAAACAGTAAGAGATAAATCTATTTATCACAGTCATGCAGTAATGCAGCTTTGTTTTCACTACAGAGACTGAAGCCAAGAAATAGATCTGTGACAGAAAGCAARCTAGACACAAGCCCACTACTGAACCAGATATTTAACATTATCATTGGCAAGTCAGACAATCAAAATCTCCACCCATAAAACAAGCTACATGAAAGAACGCAGCATCAAAAACRCAAAAGTGAAAATTCAAGCGGTCTGATCCCTCTTGTGGTCATGCACCACAATATAAATTTATTGTATCTCCACACTGTGCTAGCCAGTTTCCTTTGGAAAAAAGGCTTATGCAATCAGGCTGCTACTCAGCTCCTCCCCTCAATATCCATTACCTTATGTCAACTAAGTCATGCAGTGGGACAGAGGCCTCAATGTCATGTTATTTCTCTAACAACCTGCAGGATGTATGGCCTGGGCACTACATGTTTTTCTTACAGTTCATGTGCTCGGACTGCCAGGAAGCAGGATGAGGGGTTGCTCCTTCCAGTTTGTTAGAACTCCCACCTCTTTCAGGCTTTTGGATAGGCAAGGCTCAGCTAACATACACGGGCAATGCCGGTTTATCCTCAGACCTTGTTTATTCTGCCCTGCTCAAATCCTGCTTCGACACGTTTACTGTTTTTCTCCCCCTCTCCAGTTTTCTTTGGCATGCACAGTCAGCATTAAATAACTGACCTTCTCAAAACCACCATGAGGTAGCATTATCCCCACATTACCAGATAAGGAAATTAAGCCACTATAATTAATGCTTGAAGCATGCCCAAATTTCGCATTCCTGATTTAAGAGTGATTAGCATTAGCGCTCTAGAGGATTTCCTCTGCTCAAAGCCCGGCTCCCAGGGAGCRCAGGAGCAGCTGCACACAGCCTGCACTTCCAGAGGGGCATCCCATGGGCAAAGTGGAACCCCTGCAAAATGCTGTGCTCCAGGAACTCRGCCAACTCCACCTTAGGGCTCTGTAAATAACTCAAACATCTGGGTACTGCCCCAGCCCAGTGAGGGAATACAAGATCTGAGCGCTCTTCTGCACCTCCCTTCTTCTGGCCAAGGCTTTTGGATCCAGGCTTGGCTAATTTCCACTTAGACACCAACAGCTCTTCACCACAATGTTCAAGCACACACACACTCACAAATTCTCACTTCTGACCTTCCCACAGACATCATCTTCCCATGCCTTCATTCTCCAAGAACCTCACATTTTCCTACGAGGTTCTTTAGCTCCAGTTTTCCCTCAGTCTTCTGAGAGTGTCCTAAATCCTTCCCTAGCCCAGTCATCTCTCCTTCTCTCAACTCCTCATCTTGTCATGTCCCTTTCTCCAAGCAAGTCTCCCTCCTGATCTTTGCAGCTTCCTTTACTGCCATATAGTAGGACTGGGAGTCAGCCTCTCCTTTCAAACACTACAGCATTTCAGTTTCCCCAAAACCATGAGGTGTTTCCCAGTCAAATATTCTTTGCGGAAGAAAAAAGGCTCCCTTTCAAAATCTGTCAGCTGGYAGCAAAGGTTCCCACATAGACTCCATGTAATTTGAATTCCCTCACTTCACCCCAAGAAACAAATCTCCAAGGGGCTGTTCCACTCATACATCAAGATCCTGCTCATGTGAAGGCARCTAATTCTGGACACACTTTCTGTACTACCTTTGCCCAAAACCAAGCAGACAGAATAGAAATCAAGGTGTGTTTTGCAAAATTTTGTTGCAAGAGTAGAAACAAAAGAAATTGAAAGCAATACAGCAATTCTAGACTAAGCTCAACAGACAAGTATGTCTCCAGCTCCTGAATTCCTCCAAGTCTGCTTAGTTGACAATGTTCAGCAAAATCACATCACCCTGCCAGTCCTGTTAACTACTCCCTCTCCCTCTAGGGAACTCAACCATATCCCAAAAGTGAAGATAATTTTTCTTTTTTTTTTTCCTAGAACAAGGGATCTTGGGGGATTTAAAGGCATCCTCCCATCYCCAGTTCACAGCACATCAATCACATGCTTATCCAACCACACAATTGCCACCGACAGTCTTTCCTGACGCCATCCAGGGTGTGTAAGGACTATTTTTTCAGTCTTTTAAAACCTACAGACACTACTCCCAGAACAATCTGGGCTCTTTTGTTTACACAGGGTTATTCATATACTCACAGTGAAGATTATCTAGTCCCTAGTTACACCTACAGATTGTTCAACTCATAATCCCCACAAAAGTTTTCTTTTTACAGATAAACACATGACACCCTGCAAGTAAGGATGACAAAGACATTAAACATTTGTCTGCCTGTACTTGTCTGGAACCAGAGATCTTCCTCCTTCACCCTGGCTCTGAGGGCAGCTCTTGCAATTCATCTAATCCCAGTGCCAGACTTTCCTGCCCAGTTAGACCCAACACTTCCCATTCCAGCTCAGCAGTCTGAAGGTGTCAACATTGGCCAAACCACTCCCTTCCTTGCCTTTTGCTGTCTAGGAACATCAGTCCTTCTTTGCCACCCTGGCAGAGAGACTGGCAGTCTGGCCACACTTCCTGGAACTAATAAAAAACTGAAGAGTACAACATTCTTGGGAACTTYCACCTCAACCTTCCTTCTTAAAAGTAAACCAACAAAATACCTTTTTTCTCCCTCAGCAGAGCCACTTATCTTCTCTTTAACATTAAAGAAGTTGCCATGCTCACGTTAAGCCCAGGATTCTGCAAATGCTTACACACATTCTAACCTTAGTGTCAGTCAGGAAGACAGGACTGTGTGGGTGTAGCAAAAATCACTACCTCATTTCTCAGTTTGAAGCCAAAATATTTGACCAGATGACTTCCTCATTGTTTCTTTGTGGCAGAGCCATCTTGTTCTCACTGATCTGAATTTACCCACATTCCACACAAAAAAAAAACCTGAAAGTATTTCCTAATACATTCTCTCCCCACACACGTTATATTCAAAATAACAAGTTAATATCATTTTCACAGCATCAAAAAAAAAATTTAGCTATGAGAAAGTTTAATTTTGTCACATATAGCAGCAGTTCACATTAAGTTCTTTTCTCAGATCTGGTCTTAACAAAATTAATTCTTGCAAAATATATTTTAGAAAAGAGAAACGAGGTAAATATCATTACTAAATTCAGTTCACTGTTAGGACTGCTTCTTGTGACTTTTMTTATAGCCAAAGTAGCTTTTCAGTGAGGACACATCCACTGATTCCTGCACATCATCAAACCAAAGAGGGAACAAGCAAAATGAAACTTAAGTGTCCCCAATGCAAGCTCAGCATGGTGCCTGCCCCACGGTTTGCTACTGTCAGGGATTTTTTTTTTCCTTATTTCTTAACCAGATGTGAACAGAGCACTCAATTCAACTTCCAAAATGTTGACCTGGCTTTTCTTCAAACTTCACCATCAGCTGTCCAGGGGGCAGGAACAACCAACCAAAGCCCCACACAAACGCAACTTCTGAGTACTTCAAGAGAGCACTTTTGGATCTGCCCTGCTGTGAATTTAGTTACTAAGACATACATGTTTTATAAAATGACTCAGCAATCTATTTGCCTAATTTCATAAATATTAAACCTATGTATATTAGGTTTAACCTATAGCTTATTAACATCTGACAGATAATGCAACCACACAGAAGCAATTCTATTGTCCTTTTTCCTCACGAATCCGCAGAATTATTTGCTTCAATTAAAACAAAGTAGCTGCAATTAAAAGAAAGAAAAACCTGCCTAATCTGAAATTGTTTAAACAGCTCTTTTGTTTGCCTTCTTTTTGAGAAGCACTTGTTTTGACTGCAGAGATCTACCACAACTTGTCAGACCATTATCATATTGAACCCTAACAAGGTAAGCATTTACCCAACCCAAAAGGGGCCAAGCATGTTGGAAGACTTCTCATGGGCACCCAGACCCATTTCCAGGACCTCAGAATCACAGAATGGTTTCGGTTGGAAGGGACCTTAAAGATTAYCTTGTTCCAAMCCCCTGCCATGGGCAGAGGCACCTTCCATTATAACAGATTGCTCACAGCTCCATCCAGCCTGGCCTTGGACACTSCCAGGGATGGGGCAGCCCCAGCTTCTCTGGGCAACCTGTGCCAGAGCCTCACCACCTCCACAGCAAAGMAKWTTTTTCWAGTAACTAATCTAAACCTGCTCTCTTTCAGTGTGAAGCCATTCCCCCTTGTCCTGTCACTACGTGCTCTTGTAAAGTCTCCAAACCAGGCTGTAGATTTAAGTAGACTGAATTTGCAGAACCAAGGAAAAAGAATTTACTTTTCCATTTACTGACTGGAGAGACGGGTTATAAACAACAGCTTTTCTTTTGCCAAGGTCACAAGGAGCAGAACCATAACTTAAATTTCCAAAAAGTACTTACAGGGACCAAAGAACAGAGCTCTGTGAGCTTTGCTAARCAGACAAGAAGTATTACCAAGCAGACATGGCAATTGATAGCTCAACAAAGAAAAGAGACGATTTCCTAAATATGCCAGTTTTAAAACAAAAGAATTAAACTGAGGCATTAACACCACTTCATCAGAACTATTAAGACCAYGACTCAGAGCCAAATGTAAAAGCAAATATTCACTGTCAAAACTGGATGGCAGAAGGAAATAACCTCTTGGGTATTCTGCCATGATTTAATCACCTCCCATGACTAACTTGCAGAGACTTTGGAAGACTAATGGGATGGAACATGATCCAAAGAGCATCTAATCCCAATTAATAAAACCAGGAATAACTCCAAAAAGACAAAGACGAAATATGACCTAGATTTCTATTCCCTAAGAAGTCAGGRAAAAGCTTTCTTTCTGAGCGAATACATCCCACTTAACAAAATAAAATAATAATTTTGCTTTTTCCTTTGAGGAAGCAGAAATGCTTTGATTGTGCAACTACTTCAATCAAGCACCAGTTAATTTCTCATAGCAGATCTGACAAAATGAGAAAAAAACCTCCTGATGTGTCTCCCAAGTCACACAGCAGAAACTAAAAATTCTCTGCAAGGTGGAAATTGCTAGGAATGAAATACACTACATAGCTTTCATTACTTGCCTCCCCAAAACAAAGTAGGCATTTTCAGGACCACATCAAGTTCCTATTCTGGTTGAGATTTTTCAACTGCATGTAGTCCTAATCTTCTTTAATCCATCAAGATTATTCACACTTTTCATACAAGTAAGGACCTACTATCCAGGAATCTGATTTGAGGTGTGATATGGTGATAACAGAAAAAAAAAAAAAAGCCTAAGAGACAAAACAGAGTACTTGCTCTTCCACATCAGCCAACTTTTAAAGCATGCAGCTTCACAAAATGAAGAAAAAACTAAACTAACATTGTGCCATAGTAAGGTACTTCCTTCCACTCTATTTCTACCTTATTTGTAAATGCAGATTCCTACAGATGACCTTGCCCCACCTCTGATGTCTGAGTGATCATTCACAAGCCATTTCAACTTTCTAGTTCTGCATTACTGATCAAAAAAGCTCATTTTATGTCAAGTTAGCAAACTAGATCAGCTCCTGCAAGGGTCCAGTAAGTACCAGAGTCTGGAGCCTCTTTTCCTTGTGCCTGCTCCCTGCTCACAAATCCTGAATGTACACTTCTATGGCTGAACCAGCACACTCCTACTGTTTGCACTCCAAAGCCCCCACACCACTTTTTTTGGCCTAAAAAACACATATATCACAGCCAATCTTTGTTTACAAATGACAGCTCTGAATCATCGTCCTTGTATACCTTGCATTCAAGGTATTTTCTTTAGAAAAAAAAGCTTGCCAAATAAAACTCAAATGCATATTTAAGCCCCCTYCTAATTCCCACATGCTCAAGTTAAAAGTTACAGGTCTGACAGATCTTCACTGCCTACCTCCAGTTTAGACTTCTTCACTCAAACTCACTTGGCTGAAATACAGTTTTATGTTATTTTCCACAGTCTCCAGGGTTTCCCCCCATCCTAGAAGAAAGGCATTTTCTTGAACCACACTGCAGAGAAGAATGCAGCAGGAAGCCAAGCCATCCTTTCACTTGGAAGGCGTTTAAACAAGAAKATTCCAAACTTTTTTCCAACAACTCCAGCCCCACGCACTGGCATGAGACCCCATTCCCCTGAATTCACCAGGGATGTTCCTACTTCTACCCCCCAGGGAATTTGACAGCCACARAACTCCAAAAGCTTCTGACATTAAAATAAATACACAAATAATTAAACCTCTGTTTCTTCATCTTCACAGCCGTTAACATCGCAATTAGAACTCTCCAAGGATGCACTTCCCCCCTAATGAATCCCTGGAAGAGCCCTAACAGGGTGCAAGGCAGATTAGAGAATCCCCACAACACAACTTGGTGAATTGATGTCTCCCCTGAGCAACACAAAGCTGGGCCTAGAGACAGTAAGCTTTTTTACACAGTCTTCATTTTGAAGCCTTATTAACAAATTAAATGAGAAACAAATACATCTCCCTCTGAGAATGGGAGAAAAAAAAWTGCATTTTAAAAAGAAGCCCAGACACCTTTCCATAAGTCTCTTGCAGACAGCAAAGAGATCAGAAAAGCTTCATAATAGAGCAAGTTCATTAACTACCATCTAAGATCATGGTGGTACACAAACAAACCCAAAAACTCCACACTTGCAGCAGCTGAAATTGAACTTCCCAGTTTTCTGTGGAGGCTGCTCTGGTCCCTGTGCTCTTGTCTCCCAKAAATGTCAAGCTTGGAAAAGACAMTGCCGTGACAGCACAACAGCTGGCRTGACACTGGGGAAGAAAAGGGGGTTCTTTGCTTTTGCTGGTCAGCAGACACCCCCATTTCCTCTCTCTACAAGCCAGGAAGGGTCACAGGTAGCTGGAGTGCCAGGACCAACTCCTGAAGAAGAGCTTTCAATACCAGTTTCCTTCCTGCTCCCTATAAAAGGTAGTGGGATAACAAAGGTGAACCAGCAGTCTCAATTAACCACCTTTTTTACCTTACATTTTTGTGTCTCCTTTTTGGASACCATATGGTCCAAGTTTACAGCCAAGAATAAATCTCTTTACTCACTCCTGTTTGCAGTAACAACCTTAACGTTCTTTTAATGCAGGTTTGGTGGATGCATTTCCTTTCCTCTTTATGCAAGTAAATCAGTGGGATATGCTTAACCTGCCTCCTAAAACTCAACACAGGCCATGAAATCCAAGCAGGCAGAATAAAAGATAATTCATGGTCTCAAGTGAAGCCAGGTGGATTACAACTCCATTGGCAAGCACGCACCCAGCATCTGTATGCTTAGAAAAGACTCCAGGAATTGTCTGAAAAACCAAAAATTGTCATGCATGCACAACGGATTTTGAATATAATTCTTGAGTGAACCCATAAGAGAAAGAAAATCCATTAGTGCACCTTAGAAAGTAATGCATTACAGGACTTTAATCAAGCATTGCTCCATAGTTAGACACACTTTTCCCTSCACAAAAGTTTTTTTAAAGCCAAGTATCTGATGCCTTGAACCTCTGTTATACTTAAGAAAATAAACTTAAATGACATCTATTATTCTTGAACTAAGCATTTCCTTACTAAGTCCCATCCTAGAACAACTTTTAACTGCTAATTTATCATCCTCCCTCCCARTGACAGGGAAGATTTATAGTGGAAAAGGCTTATTTAACATTACTCTGATGCCAAAAACACATGGTATTACACTTTTGGCGATATTGGTCAAGAAGCAATAACCAAAGAAAATAAACTACTAAGAAATAACCCTCCCATAAAAACCATTTCCACAACTGTAAGGCTTGGCAAGGTCCTATTGGAATAAACTACAACAGAGTCCYAACTTGAAGGTTGTTTACAAAAGACCAAATGTCCAATTTCATTCTCTTGCAGCCACCTGCYTATCCCTTATCTCCGCTGCAGCACTGCTGTGCTTATCAGCACTCTGATCCCACTCTGAGCACATTCCAGAGCCCCACTGACCATGGGAGGACTGGCCATGCCAAACGTGCAGCATTAGGACAAAGCCACTGTGAGTTTTCTACCATAGCTATGGTCAAGCCCACTGACACAGGAAGAGATGCAAAGGAGAAGGAAGGAGAAATGCTCCCTGCATGTTTCTGCCAAAACGCAGAACCAATCTGATGGCAGGGTCAAGGTTATGATAAGAAAGAGATGGGAGGCCAACACAGGCACTCTCACATGCAGCATCTATCTCAGATGAGATTTAAATTAATGAAGTGAGGAAGAGAAGACTGAACAGCCAAACCTCCAAAGCACAGGATTTCATAGCAGGGGGAACCTTCACWGCASMYACCCATCAAACAAAGAAAGAAAAAAGAGGACACCTGTTGCCCAACAAGATCTCAGATAGTCTCAGATTTCTTTTTAACATAATAGGTGAGAAGAAAAAAAAATAAAAGAGGGCAAAAATAACCCATGATAAAAGGAATGGCTCTCCTAATTTCATTGTAATCAGAGGGGAAGAACTGCCTAAGAACATGAAAGTGGAAACAACCCGGCTGACAGAAGGCATAACAAGACAACTCTCACAGTTCTTCAGAAGAGACAACAGACTCACAAAACGGAGGAAATGAACTCATGAAAACGACAAGCCTTCTGAAACCCAGATGAAAGAAAGATCTGAAGGTTACTGACAAATCATCTCAGCTAAGTACAATATTTTAAAATTCAAGGTACTTTGCACAAGTGCAAATCACATCACTAGAGGTCACTTAATTAAGTAAACAGCACAGTTGACAAAATAGGAAAGGTCCAAGCTTTAGGAAAGAAACTTTAGGAGGCAACACTGAAGGTAACATGAAAATATTCCTTCAGAAATGCCTGCAATGCAAGAAAGCGCAGTTGAAGCAGGAGCGCATTAACCCACTATTCAATGAGAGGGAAAATCTCTAACAGATGATGCCAAAGCACTTGGGGCATTTTCTGCATCAATCTCCACTCASTAAGATGGATTAGCTGGCTAATGTAACTCATAGCACAGCAGAAGGAGCAGGAGCCCAAGCTAGAACTGGGAAACGCATTACAGCGACTGCTCCAAACCTCCCGAGCCAGCAAAGCCACGGCTCTGAATTTTCCATGCAGATTTATCGGCACACTTCAAACGAAAAGCACGATAAAGGCAATGTGCTTCTGCAGACAGCTTAATGAGCTTCCATAAACCGATGGACGTGTAGTCCATAAACCTGTGGACTATATCCAGCACTAGGAGTACTTCAAGGTTTTCAAACGTGGTAGATGTAATATTTACCCTTTGGAAACTGACAAAAGCAGTTTTATCAAGGATCATCTCTGCTCTCTGCGTTAAGTTCCAACAACCTAAAGAAGGATTAAAGCACCTGCCTTTAAGGAGCAGGAAACAAATACACAGGGAAAGACAGACCAGAGTCAGGATTAGCATCAGATCCTGGGAAGATGCCAAAATAATCTAAGAAATTACCTATCTCCTGCATACTTCAGATAACAGAACAGATGAGATCCAACACACAATTTCCTGGAACAAATCATATCTGAGGAATATAATTCCCTCCAATGACACAGTAACAATGTAGGTAGTGAAACAGCAATATAGTTTTGGTTTAACTGGACTTTTGACACTCAAAYTGACAGTCATATAATCTAAACAAAAGCGGAACTTACTGAAGTAGTCAGAGATAAGCTATCGTTATTTCAGTCAGAGAGAAAATTGGTCAGAAGCCCATTCACATGGTTCTAATCTTCTTGCATTCTCCACTGTTACACAAAGTAACCAGGGAAAGAGGGTTATTTAGCAATGAACTCACTGCAGGCAACACCATATTCTGCTGTGACTCCGTTTGATTTCTTATGGTCACAAGCAACAACTTCCAGCATCTCCCAGACAATATCTTGTCCACAAACTACACATTAGAAAATACYGGGATGTTAACAGAGAATAATCTGGGGCAGTTTCAAAAACTTGGATGGAGAGACTCAGAATCCAAAGTCAGTGCAAAAGTTACCTGAAGTAAAATGCTGTTTAACAGAGCAAAAAGGTAACACAACATGGAAGGAAAGGTTAAATTCTGTTCTGCCCACAGATATGCTGAATGGTAAAGTGCTAAAGAATCTGGGGCTTATGCTCAACATAAATCGAAGGTATCACTGCAAAAAAAAGAAAAAAAAAATACACAAAGACTCATCATTCTGACTGTATGAAATGCAGGTATGAAAAGAACATTAAAGAATTTTGACTCTGGATGTTGTACTAAGGACTCAGACGGAACATCACATCCAGCTCCAATAAAATGCAAACCAAGTGAAAAAAGCCCAAAGAAAAACAGTGAGAACAACCCCCAAATGTAATTACAAATAAATAATCACTGATGAGAGGAGACTGAAGCAATGGAACTTCTTCAGAGTGAAAAACACTGAAAAAAATGTCCTCAAAACATTAGACACATTCCTACATAAGAGAATAAAGAACTCACAAGTGTATAAAATTCATTATAGAGTTCTTAAATGCTTCAATTATAGCAAATAAATTTAGATTAGAGATCAGGAGTCATATTTTCAATGGTAAGAACTACAAAATATCAGAATAGATTGCCTAAGGATAAATCTCCACCAGAAACTTATGCTAGCTCATTTGCTTTGGGAGGTCATAAACATTCCTTCCTTGTGACTGAAACATGGTGAATTTATGAGAGAACAAGAGTCAGTTACCTCCCTTTATTCACAGGTGGGTCACGTGAGCTTCCGGTTCCTAGATGAGTTATTATGAAAATTTATTAACCATTACTAAGAAAYAACTTCTGCATGAAGGCTTTGTAACACTGTACAGAAACAATAATAAATACATAACCCTAAAAGAGCTCTTGGAAGGAAAATACAGAGGAAAAGTGACATACGTGAACCACATCGAGATGAAGAGTCCTTAATTACAACAAAAATGAGGAAACCCAGAGATTCTACTCTGCAACAGAGATGCAAACAACAAGAAGTGGAGGAAGCAGAGGCAGTCCTCGTGCAGGTATRAGAAGCAAGACAAGAACATCAACCCCAAACACGGTGTCAGCAACCGCACCCAGTAAAGCAGAAAACACTGTTAATTTTCTSAAGTGAAGCTCAACTACAAAAAAAGTCCCAAAACAACTGAGAACCAAAGCAGGAGAGCAAACTGAGACATGCTGTCCTCTGCTGGAAGTGGGTCTGGAGGAGCCTGAAAGCACATGAGGACYACTTTGATCAAGTCCTTTGATCTTCACCAAATACAAGATCGAGGCATCAGTTCAAACCCGGACAGCTTTGCCCAAACGCTGCTGTTGCCTTTTGAACTGAAGCTAACGCTGCACTTGTACAGACACCACTTTTGTCATCAAAGGGACACTCCTGAGACCACCTCTACTACACCACCACACCTTCATGGAAACAGAAGTGCTTRCATGACCACAAAGAACAGGAGCAGRGAGCAGAATGAAAAGTAACACWTTTTTCCTAAGACAGTAAGATAAATCCTATCTTGTAATTCACTTCCTTCATCCTGTTCACTTACAACACTGCAACAAGGCAAGCAAAAGCTCTTAGGCTACATCTTYTGAATGTAATTCATATATAATTTAAAATACACACATTAGAGGAAAGATAAAAAGACAAAAAACCTCAAACAAACAAAAATTTAAAAAGACACAGGAAGGACTGCTATTGCATACGGGGCTTCTATGGTGCACATCCAGAAACAATTTACAGTACAGCCTTTTAAACTTCCACACTAACCAAGGATGATCTCCAAGTCTGAAAATGAATGAGTTCAAACTGTTTATGACTTAAATCAGCAAGAGCCAGTGCTAGGAACGATCTAAGGGTTGAGTTTTGAGGGGAAAAAAAAACAAAAAAAAAACAAACAACAACAAATGAATGAGTTAAAGACTACCATCAGCAAACCTTCAGCAAAGCATTCTACATTTTGGAGAACTAATACATTAAAAGAATACAACAAAACACTTTACTACTCGAGCATAGTTTTAAATACAATTAAGAAATATTCAACTCCATGGGAAATGTATTTTTTCCCTGCATTCCTCGCTTCGCACCCCGAAGCCTCGCAGCCCTGCAGGACAGGAGCCTGTCCCGAACAAACGCCGTGTCCCGTGGATTCCTCCCCGCTTCCCCACGGGGATTTCATTGCAGAGAAGCCACCAAGGGCAGCGCGTCAAACCCACACAGAACCCAGCCCGGGCTGACACGGACCCTCCGGGGCAGGGAACGGCGGCATGAGCGGCCCGGAGCCGCCTCGCAAACGCCGCTCGGGGCTGGCGCAGCCGGGATCGCCCCCACCCCCGGACCGGCCCGGGGAGCGACCCCATCCCCCAGGCCCCACMGCCCGGTGCCCCGCAGAGCAGCGGGGACTCCGCACCGCGCCCTCTCCCCCTGCAGCCCGGCGCCACTCACAGCGTGTGCCCGCAGACGTTCACCATCAGCTTCAGGGACGGGTTGCGGTACTTGGTGGTCTTGCACCGCGGGCAGMCCAGGTCGTCCATGGCCGCCTCCCGCTCCCCTCCCTCTCCCGCCGCGCCTTCCGCCTTCCGGTGCCGCCGCCAAACGGCCCCGCCGCCGCCCAGCGCCGCCCCGCGCGTTCCGCGCCCGTTCCCGGCCCCGACACCGCCCGGCACCGCCGGCCCGAGCGGGAGCGAKCCTGCCCCGCGGTGAGGCTGGGGGGCTGTCCGGCCCCAGAGCTCCGGGGGTTATACGGGGAGAGAGGGGACATTTGCCCAGGCTAAACAACAGGAATCGCAGAATTAATTACTTTGGAAAAGACCACCTTGTCAACCAGACCATGGCACTGAGTGCCACGTCCAGTCTTTGCTTAAACACCTCCAGGGATGGTAGCTCCACCGCGTCCCTGGACAACCCATTCCAACGTTTAATCGCCCCTTCTGTGAAGAAATTCCTGCTGATGTCCAACCTAAACCTTAACTGGTGCAGCTTTGGACCGTGATATCTCATCCTGTCGCTGGCAGCCTGGGAGCGGAGCCCGACCCCCACCTGGCTCTTTTCAGAAAGTTGCAGAGAGTGATAAAAGTTACCCCGAGTCTCTTTTTCTCCAGGCGAAACACCCCGAGCTCCCTGAGCCCCTCCACACAGATCTTGTGCTCCAGACCCCTCCCCAGCTCCGCTATCCTTATCTGGACTCGCTCCAGCACTTCAATGACTTTCTTAAAGCGAGGGGCCCAGAAGCGGACACAACGGAACTCCCACAACCATCCCGACCAAARTGCCTCACCCCCGCGGTACAACAGCACCGGGAGCGTTTTAACCCTTCCCCTTTCCMGGGAAAGCCGCAGGTGACGGGAGCCGCCGCTTCCCGGGGGCTCCAGGTGGAGATGTGRGGGGGGGGAACGGAGAGAGCAGCGCGGCCGCTTGATTGACGGTTGCCATGGAGACGGTGTAGCCCCGCCCCTCCCGGCGCCGCGCAGCCAATGGGAGCACGCGGCCGGGGCAGCGGTGGGCGGGGCCACATAGTCTTGCGGCGGGTGCGGGAGTCGCGGCGGGGGGAGCGGCGGAGCGCGGCCGGGATACAGCAGCGATCCCGGATGGTCACCGCGGGGCCGGGGGAAACCTGATCGGCTAGAGCAGGAGGAGGAGAGAGATAGGAAGGGGGGAGAGGAGGAGAAGTGAA
>NW_026623899.1:100642-128421 GCF_030028575.1 Malurus melanocephalus | reverse complement strand
AAAAAAAAAAAAAAAAAGGAAAACAAACCGAAACATGTCTTCTTCCTCCCCCGCCACGGACGACATCGTGATCGCGGTAGAGATCAAGGAGGAAAATGTGATGGAAATGCTCTCCGAAGCCCCTGACGGGCCCGCGCCGCCGCCCCCTCCCGCCGCTGCCCCGTTCCCCATGGAGCACGCAGGCTCCGCCGCCGCCGGCGAGGAGGGAGCCGCGGAACAGGTACTGCTCCATACGGAACTCCTGGCCAGGAATCACCACGCTGCCTCCTCTCCCTCCTCTTCATCTTCTTCCTCCTCCTCCTCCTCCACGCAGACCCCCCTGGCTTTCTCCCCGGACCACGTCGCCTGCGTGTGCGAGGCGCTGCAGCAAGGTGGGAACCTGGACCGCCTGGCTAGGTTCCTGTGGTCTTTGCCCCCGAGCGATCTGCTACGTGGCAACGAGAGCCTGATGAAAGCCCGGGCGCTGGTGGCTTTCCACCAGGGCATCTACGCCGAGCTCTACAGCATCCTGGAAAGCCACAACTTCGACTCCTCCAACCACCCGCTGCTGCAGGAGCTCTGGTACAAGGCTCGCTACACCGAGGCGGAGCGAGCCCGGGGCAGACCCTTGGGGGCGGTGGACAAGTACAGGTTGCGGAGGAAATACCCCCTGCCCAGGACCATCTGGGACGGCGAGGAGACGGTCTACTGCTTCAAGGAGAAGTCCCGCAACGCGYTGAAGGAGCTGTACAAGCAGAACCGATACCCCTCGCCCGCCGAGAAGCGCAACCTGGCCAAGATCACCGGGCTGTCCCTCACCCAGGTCAGCAACTGGTTCAAGAACCGCAGGCAGCGGGACCGCAACCCTTCCGAGACCCAGTCCAAAAGGTGAGGGAAAACTTTTCCTCCCCGCCCCCTCTCCCGCCTGCCTTTCCCTCTCCCGGCTCTTTCTTCCCTTGCAAACATGGCGCTTACCTTCGGTGCGCCTCGTCCTCCCCTCCTTCCTCCTCCCCGCTCCCTCGCTCCCAACACACCCACCCGGCCCGGGCGTGCGAAGCGGCGCGGGGAAACTTCCCGGACCCGCCGCCCCGCGTTCCCGGGGGAGCTCCCGGCACGGGGGAGCCGCCGGGCGGACTCCCGGGAGAGGACGGGACGGGGGTGTTTGTTCCCCCCGCTCCTTGTTTTTATTCAATTGTCGCGCCTGACAGAGTTAATCATTGACGGCCGGAGGACGCGCGGGGTCCCGGCGCTCCCTCTGTTTTGAAACCTGACTCGGGAGCGGGCCGGGCTCGGGTTTCAGCGGGGGAGCGGGGCCGGTTCCCGGGGCTCCCGGCCGTGCCGCGGGGCGGGAGAGCGGCCCCGGTCCCGCTCCGCCCGAGGCTCGGGCTCGGCTCCCCCCGCCCCGCGGCGGGGGCGCGGGCAGGTGGAGGTGACCTCCCCGCTCCCGCCCCCCGCCCTCCTCCGGGAAAGGACGGGAAAGGGGGAGAAAGCGCGGGGAGGAGGGGGAGGAAGGGAGCGGGGAGAGAAGGAGGGAAAGCGGCCGGCGGAGGGGGCCCCAAGGCATTTCTCAACCAAGGGCGCGATTGTGCCGCCGCGGCCCCTCTCCGCGGGACACATCAAAGGGCGAGGGGGGAGGGAGGGGAGAGCGACCGAAAAATGCAGCCGAGGGCGGACCAGTCAGCGAAAAAACCCGGCGCAGCCCCGGGCGGAGGCACAAAGGCCGCCCCCCATCCCTCCGTCCCTCCCCCGGCCGAYGGGCACGGCCGGAGGTGCCTCCGCCGGCACCGGGGGCAGCGCGGACCGGGGTCTCCCCCTTCCCCCGGGCCGGGGGCGGCGGGCAGAGCCCGGAGCGTCCGGCAGCGCTTCCCGGCCTTGCCTCACCTCCCAGCGCTTTGCCAAATGGCCGCGGCCGGTCTCACACGTGTGGACACCCCGGGCCGGCGGAGGGGGGCCCAGGCAACCCACTTAGGTCGCCGGGGTGGAGGAATTTATTTACAACTCCATAACCCAGTCTGTAAAGTTTCTCCTCGGCGAGTGTTTGGTTTGATGTGTTCTTTTCTAAGAAACCTCCTCCCTTGGCTTGAATATTCATTTAAAGTGCCTTGCAAAGGCAAAACACTGAAAAAAATTATTCGTGGAAACTCACATACTTGTGTTAAAGCAAGAAGTCCCGCTTGGTGCAGAGATCCTGGCATGCYGTGGTAATGCAATGTCATCTCCATCTTTTCCCATAGCGAGTCAGATGGCAACCCTAGCACAGAAGATGAATCCAGTAAGGGGCGGGAGGATTTATCTCCCCATCCGCTCTCCAGCTCATCTGATGGCGTTACCAGCCTCAGCCTTCCCGGCCACATGGAGCCTGTCTACATGCAGCAGCTTGGAAACACTAAAATAGCCTTGAGCTCRTCTGGTGTCTTGTTGAACGGGAACCTCATGCCTGCCAGTACCTCTCCTGTCTTCCTCAATGGTAGCTCGTTTCTTCAGGGACCCAACGGTGTCATACTCAATGGACTCAGCGTGGGCACTTCGCAGACTGTTACGTTAAATTCACCCAAAACCGCCTCGAGTGTTGTGAGCAACGGGGTCTCCATCACYGACATACTGTCGTCATCGTCATCAGAAGATGTTAAAGACTTCAAACTCCTCCAGGCTTCGGTCCCCAATGCCACAGCAGCCTTCAGCCCCAGCAACATCCCGGTCACTTTCCCAGGACTGATACCGAGCTCAGAGGTGAAAAGGGAAGGCGTAGAAACTGCTGCTTCCCAGGATGGAGGCTCCGTAGTTACTTTTACTGCTCCTGTCCAAATAAACCAGTATGGCATTGTCCAGATCCCCAATTCAGGAACAAATGGCCAGCTGCTGAACGGAAGCATTGGTTTCTCTTCTCTGCAGCTGCCTCCTGTTTCTGTGGCAGCTTCACAAGGTAAAAGCTTTGCCTCTTGCAGTAAGAGGTATGAGAAAAAGTTGGAATCAGGCACACTTAGCATTTTAGGTGCTTTGGTCCTTTTCTTTCAAGGTATCAACATTGTATCTCAGCCACTGCCACACACAGAACATCAATACAGTTTGCCTGCCTTTATAGTGGTTGTGGTCATGGGTAGACTGTTAGATGAGGCTGAGCTCTCTGTTAAGAGCAGGGAAGGAGCTCTGGTAATTTACACCCCTTTCATCYCATGCTGTTCACAGAAGTCTGTGATACCAGTCTTCACAAATATCTGTAAATTTTACATGTTTCAGTAATTCAAAATATTCCCCATTTGCCATTGAACACTTTCAATGAGAAGATTTATAAAAATGAAAATTATGGCAGCTGGAAACTGTTACCATTGTTGTTCTTGTGGTGGTTGTTTTTGTTTTTTGTTTTCCTAATGAAGGCATTTCACAAAAATACATTTTGAATTACTGTAGACACAACAAGACCGAGCAGTTGCTTGTACATTTTCTGTTCCATAATTAAGAAAGATTAAACTTGAGGGAAACAATAGAAGTAAGSACTAGCTCGTAGATACAAAATGTGAGGCTATTTGGATAAAACTGCCCTCGGTCCAAGGGAAATATGTCATCACAGGTTCATGTGCCAAGTGCACAGGCTCCTCCCCAAGTTTAGAGTTGGTCTTAACATACCATAGTCTGAATCTTGCAGCTGGCCAGGAAGAATCCCAGAGAGCACAAACCTAGTTCTGGATCCCTTTTTTTGAAGCAGGTCAGTTAAAAAGCACAATTAAACATCTTTGTTGCTCGTTGGCYGCTGTATCTTTGATTATGAAAATTATTAAATTGGAATGATTCTCTCCAGTTTCAGGAGCTGTGAATACTGTAATGAAAATCAAGTTGTGCTCATGTGCTTCTTTGAATTAAACTTGTATAGGGTGTGAATTACTCTTGCTGAGGCACAGGGAGGAACACTGAAGCTGTCCAACCGCATTTCAAATGGGTGCAGAATTATAAGGTGCAAAAAYGTGGCACTCACAGGCACTGAAAATTATTGGTACATAGTTTAACCAAGATTAAAGAGAGAACACATTTAGCCTGAATGCCACCTGTGATTACTAAAGCCAATTAATCCACATGCTCCAAGGCATAAACTGACAGCCAGCAAAGGTGAGAAAGCAAGTTCTGTCCTTCAAGTATTGTAGGACTATTGTATTTAAAAGTCGTGAAGTTCATAACAAGCTCTTCTCTGACTATTTTCCCCATTGTTAAAAATACTGATTCCCCACTGGAGAGTGATCCACCATGTCTYTGGTGCAGGGAAAAGTTCAGGTTTTCTTGTATGGATAACTGGCTGCCTATTGCAAGTGAAGCATGCTGCAGGCTATTTTGAGTAAGGCACAGTAAATAATATTGGCAGGTAACTTCAAGTTGCCTGGCTTTATTCTTCGAGTTTACCCATATGTATAGCATCTTCCAAAAMAATCATGATTGATTAACTGAAATTAGTAGGAAGCTATAACATTGCCCATGTGAGAAATTAATCTTCGRTGCTGTTCTAAAAAATTCAGCTGTGTCCAACTGCAGTCTCTTAAAATTGTAACTAAACTGCTTTTGAGAAAGAGAGGTGTTCCAAGTGGGACTCTGTCCCAGGAGCCAGTATTTCTTATTTTAGGAGTTACCGTAATGACATCTGACATGGCATGTCCAGTGAAAACAGCTTCAGGTCATCTCTGGCCACCTCTTCTTGCTTTGGCTCACYGCAACATCCCACAAGCAGTGCCATGGCTTTCAGCAAGGGCAGGCTGTGCTGGGTGACTTTTCACAGTATGGTGGATGTGGAGCAGTCAGAATTTTAGAAAACCATGATAAAGCAAGGTGAAAGGCAATATAGATCTGAGTGCTTTAGGACTGCCTAGTTAAACCGATAGAAATTACCGGTTTTTCGTGTTTTCTGAGCAGGTTGGCTYGGGCAGGTTCTGCCCAGCTGTAGTGGATTTCATGTGTCTCCAGTTCCCACACACAAGCTGTAGTCTGTCACTGAACTATCTTTAATAGCTTTTCATGCTTCTATTCTTAGATAGAAATTGAGTGGTGGCAACTAGTGAAGGCCAAA
Source organism: Malurus melanocephalus (assembly GCF_030028575.1). Classification (NCBI taxonomy): domain Eukaryota; kingdom Metazoa; phylum Chordata; class Aves; order Passeriformes; family Maluridae; genus Malurus; species Malurus melanocephalus. Next base: position 123,395 of record NW_026623899.1, on the reverse strand, counting down.
GCACATTCATTTTAGTCACATGGCTGGGGACTGTTTGCCCCTTAATGAGAGTCTGAAAGATACCTAATCTGATATACCAGAAACTTTTTTTTTTAAACTTTCTGGAAGCAATTTCTATCAACAGCATTGATTTCTTTATACCAAGTTTTCTTTCACCTGTTACAAAAATTGCTGTTCAGTGTTGCATGAAATATTAGTGTACCGAAAAGATAAAGAAGACCAGGACTGCATAACTCTCTGCCAGCTGTAATCTCTGTTTTCCTGTCTTTTGCTTCCCTTTTCCTAGGTAATGTTTCAGTAAATCCCAGCACATCTGATGGAGGAACTTTCACAACTGAATCTTCAACAGTGCAGCAAGGGAAGGTTTTCTTCAGCCCCCTGGCTCCCAGTGCCGTGGTTTATACAGTTCCCAATTCRGGCCAGGCAGTAGGATCTGTCAAGCAAGAAGGACTGGAAAGAAGCCTGGTGTTTTCTCAGTTGATGCCAGTCAGTCAGAACACGCAACTGAACGTCAACATGTCTTCTGAAAATATATCCAGCGCCGGACTCCAGTCCCTGGCSTCCTCCTTAGTGAATGTAACGCCCTCACACAATTTTTCCCTCACACCACCAACTCTTCTAAATGCTGCAGAACTGAGCTCTGGTATCTCGGAGAGCCAGCCCATGTCATCACCCGTGACCAGTACCTCGACRGTGATATCTATCAGCAACACTAACTATGCAACCCTTCAGAACTGTCCCCTCATCACCAGTCAGGATCTGCTGTCCATTTCCACAGCACAGCCCGTGCTTGGAGAAATAGTTTCTACAAGTGGAGATCGTGTCAGCCAGCCCCCTGCACAGGTACACCAGGATTTTGGCAGAGAGCACAGGTTAGTTCTGCAAGCCGTAGCCGATGTCAAAGAGAATTTCTTACCTAATTCTGAGAGTAAGTCAACTGGCAATTTAATGATGCTGGATTCCAAATCTAAGTATGTTATGAGTAACATAGTTGACACGGTATGTGAAGAACTGGAAACGGACAAAAAAGAACTTGCCAAACTGCAGACAGTTCAGATGGATGAAGTTATGCAAGACTTGTAACCTTTTTTTTCTTGCTTTCTGTTTTAATAGATAAGTCTCCAGTTGAAGCCCTAACAAACACCGAGTGGGGTGTTTGGGTTTTTTTKKTTKKTTKRWKGKTTKKTTTTTTTTTTAATTTTAAGAAACCAGAAGAACATTTAAATGTACTGAATCAATGTACAGAGGAATCTCCAGCAATGGCATTAGGTTGCTGTATTTGGTTTGCATGCAGTATTCTCTTTTAAGCAGATTAAAGGAGAAAGAAAATGGCCAGGGCAAGTACTGAGGAATGGGTACAGGTTTGGCTACCAGATACTTCCCTGAAAATTTAACTAGACTCTCCATAGTACAACATACTCTTAACAGTAAGTATACACTCCTAACTTCAGATAGAAAACAAAAATCTCACTCCAAAATGGTAGAAACAATGCAGTCATTTTTTTTTTCTGTTTACTTCCAGTCCATGGGCATTGAGAAATTTCTAAGGAACTTTAGACGATACCTCTCCAGCTCCTTTTATGTTGTTTGAGGTTAAGAAACAAAACAAAAGCGTAATATTGTTACTGGTATGTTTGCTTTTTTTCCAGCAGACTTGCATTCAAACCAAAAATCTCACATCAATCATGTACAGGTATCTAAATGCTACAGCTAGCATTTTGTCAGTGCACCAGAAAAAGCATCATTTGAAACTCTAATTATGCAATTCAGAAGCTTTCTATCCAGTATGAATGTAAATATTGTTTCAGTTCTTATAAAGGAGACTTTTTTTTTAATTAGTACAATGGATTTTATTTATGGTTTATGTTCCCTTTCACTTTAGACACAATGCATTGAAAAGGAAAACGTTTTCTGGCTGTTTAATTTATTTTTATTGTTTGAGCAGGAAGTAAGCGTAGTTATTTCTGACAAGGTTTTACTTTTTGTAGTTTTTTTCAAGCAATAGACTGTAAAAGTAAAATGTTAATCACACTGAAACTAGAAAATTAATTCCCAGTCTCACAAACCCAGGAGGTCACTGTTTCTACCCCCTCTGTCTTTGTGTTCAGGGGTTTTTTTGTTTTGTTTTGTTAGTAATTTGCGAATTAGTTGAACCTTTTTGTGTATTTTTTACAGAATTCCACGTGCCTTTCTTCCTAGTGGCCTTATCTTTGTTATTAAAGCACAGAGGCAGGAGGAATAAAAACATTGATTTGCAAATATCCGTCCTCAGGGCCAAATCCTGATGCCTTACTTCTGCAAGTAGAGCCTGCTGACTTGGGTTCCCCTGCTTGCACGAGTAAGAGAAGTTTGAATTCTTTTGGACRTTGTGGGTGACATTTAGAGAGCCAGGGATGGGTCCTTGTGCACCACATCAGCAGGAACCTGCAGAGGGACCACGGGCAGCGCTGTGCCAAGGGAAATCTCTTGGCTGCAGCCTCGGGCAGAGCAGCAGGAAGGGTTGGCCAGGGAAGGGAACCCCATGTTTACACGGGCCCTTTGGCCAAACAGCCCGTGGGGGAGGGATTCAGCTGCTGGTCAAGCAAAGCTCCCATGCAGGAGTGCAGCAGAGTGTGCATTTATAAACATCCTCCCGGGATGAGCAGCCTGGGAGCTGCAGCCGTGGTCCCTGCCTGCCTGGGACACCTTTCTCCCTGGGGACAGCAGAAGCAGGTGGGCTCTGGGCAGGTGGAACAGATCTTAACCTTTCCTCCTAGAGGGGTTTTTGTAGCATGGAAAAGCACATCCTTTAAGCTTTAAAATACTACTAAGAATTCAGATGTACAAAAATGACATGCTGTTAATCCTTGTGGTTTGGTTTTGCTATATTTTATCCTAATGTGAATATATACAGTAACTAAAGCATGTGTTCATCCCCATCAGGGGCCTGGTCTGAAGCCTTTGGAAGGCGCTGGGAAATGTTTTCATAAGCTTCTGTGGGCTCTGAATCAGGCTCAGGACAAAGCAAGATCACTTGTAAAGCACAAAAAAAATCGGAAAGATAATTGAGGTGGCATATCCCAGTGCGTTTGCCTTGGTTTTAACTGGTTCCACAGAAAGCTTTTGGGGAAGGAAGGCTTTTCAGCGCGCCGCGAGCGCGGCATCGGCGTTTTCGCGTTGTAGTTTTGCACTATGTGGCGTATTTTGCAAGGTTTTCTGTGGAACCTCGAAGCTGAGCTCTGCTGGTGAGCGCTGGAGTCCACACTGTGAGCCAGAGTCTCCAGGGCTGCAGGGAAAAGTGCAGGGAAGGGAAAAATGAGTGTGCAAGGAGCGTGCACGGAGCTGTGTGGAGTCGCTGATGCTCGGCGGGCAGAGCAGCCCATCAGCCCTTGGCTGTCCCCGTGTGCTCCCAGGCAAATGGGGTGAGCGAGGCAAGCTCTGCTTTAAAGCAGAGATTATCACAAGCAGGACATGGAGCTGTATGTTCCCCTGGCACAACTTTCCCTGACGTTCCCAGGAGCTCCGCGTGAGCAGGGAATTGGATAGTCCAGAGTTCTCCAATCCRCTCTGCTTGTTTATCTGTTTGCTGGGCCCCAGCAGGAGCAATCTGTTTCCCACCTCTTCTTCGCCCGTGTAACTCRGATGGTGATGACAGTAGCTGTATGTGCTTTGCATGAAATCATTCAGCCGWTTGGAAAATTAGAAATACCCTGTATCGCTGTCATTTTAATGGAGAATGTGTGCTTGGCTCTGAAGGAGTTGATGGTGGATTAACATTTGGTCTGTGAAGCTCAGACTATATTTGGAGGCAAGCTAGGGAATATTTCAGAGCAGTTGTTGGTGTGATCATGTCTCATAACTGAAGAGACTGTGGTGTTACAACAGTACCTGTTACTTTATTTTTAATTTTTCCTTCTTTGGGTTTACTGTGTTACTGAGGCTCTGAATTCCATGGCTTTGCAGCACAGTTGATGTGAAAACTGTGTATGTTGTTACAGTGGCACGTTTCTTGGAGTGTCTGGTACTTCCAATAGGAGACTTCCCACTCTTCAGCGGGAGTGGAGGATGTACATAAAAGCAGTGTTTTGGGACAAAAGTAAGATTAATCTATTCTAGTCTTCCAGATATCAAGTAACTTCTTATTATCTTTTACTCTTTCTTTCTTTCWCCCATTGAAAATAAGTGTCATTCCCTCCAGATAAGGTAGCTATAACCTCATGTTTTCTGCAGGTACATATGCACAATATAAAGACTCATTGCACGGTACACTGTGTTTAAAATAGAAATTTAAATAAGTAGTTTTTCTCCTTACAAGGGTAAATTTTTTATTTTGTGGCCCTCAGGCAGGCAGGCTGACTGYTCTGAATAGGCAGTACTCAAAGCACCGAAAAGTGTCCAGGGCCAGATCTTTGGCTGCTGTAAATAAGGCATTGCTCCACTGATTCCCAAACCAAGGATTTTTACATGGTGTTTAGRGGATTTGGATGCTGGTCTCCCACATGTGGGAAGGCAGTGAGTGTCCAAGCCCCACAGACAGCCCTTATTATCACATTCTGCTGTTTAAATGGAAGCTATGTCTACCTGGCATACACACTCCTTCTCTTCCTCTCTGTTGTGAATGAGAATAAAGGATCATTTCAGCTTCACATATGTTTGTAACTTCTAAGTCCACTGGAAATCTTACAGAAAACATTGCCAAATTCTACTACTCTTCTGGTCCCAGACTCAGCTTTGAAAAACATGCCTAAAATTTAAGCAAATTCTTACAAAGCACGATGTTGAAAACCCCTCTCTTCTTTACTACTTTTCATTAAAGCTGCCTCTGTTTCACCCAGAGTTTTGCAGAAAACCAGAAACAGGTTAAATTGAATCCTCTGTGTGGACTATTTGCAGCATTATCCCTGTGGTCTTGCCTGCAAGGACATTTCAGAAATGTAAAAATGTAAATCATGGACATCTATCGGCCAGGTCCTCAGCTGGGCTAAACTATCACATTTCCATTGACTTTAACATCCTTTTCATGCCAGCTGGGAATATGGTCCATTCATTTCACTCGTGTTAGGTCAGGGACGGATTTGGCCCAGTACATGSTGGCAGCACAAACCAGAGCACAAGGCTGACACTTGGGTAGAACCAAACAGTCACAGTTTATCAAAAGCATATACCTCTTCCCATTTACTGCTTCTCCCTACCTGTGGATTCAGGAAGACTCATTCAGAAAGTGGCTTTACCCCGAAATGAAGCTGGAGCTGTTGTTGCTCTCAGTCTGAGATTGATGACAATAACGGACAGGTTCTGACTTCCAATCCTGCAAAATCACCTCAGTAACAATTTTCAGTTAAATTAAATCAGGGTGGAATTTGGGCCCTGTGTGCACAGGAGATTTTCATGCACATAGATTTCCAGTATCTGTGTGTTTTTCTTAGCAGGGCAGATAAACAGGAGGATGCATCCCTCCAGTATCATGTGAAATATGTGTGCAGGGGCATGAACTGCCCTGTGCTTGTGGTCGAGAAGAATGTCAAATCATCAAAAAGAATAGTGATTTTATAAATCTGAAAACAAAAAAAAAGGTATTTTTAAAAGCAAGGATACCTTAAGTCTTCCTGTATCTCCTAGTASTTATTATCTTGAAGGATATTTTATACCTTAGTTGTATGTTTCATATAATTTAAAACTTGCTTCTTAAATTTCTGAACTCAAGGAGGGGGTGAATCTTCTGGCTTTCAGGATTCACGTTCAGAGGATGTTTGTTCTTTTGCTGCATGTACTGTTTGTCCAGAACTAACCAGTTATTTCTCCAATATGGGTTTTATTGTGCCTTACAACAAATATGAAATTTAAGCGGAATGTACGCGTTAGAGGAGGGAATAATCAAGAAGACTTTACTGCACTGTTAGGTGATGCTGCCCCAGAGTGTATCATCAAACATATCTGTGCTTAATTACCCAACCAAAGAGATCTAAAGTATGTATGTTTGTTGTACTGTAATAGGGGTTTGTGCCTGGACAATTAAGTGTTTTATTTGTATTCTGAGATGATGTGAACTTATTTTTCTAAACACTATACTGAATAAACTTTATATTTATACACATCTTGTGTAAATATTTCTGTTTGGATGTCATGGGAGTGCTTTGAATTTCATGTTACAAAAGCAGTCTGAAGTAGAAACTTGGCTTCTAATGACTCATCATGAAGGTGATGGCAACTAGGAATGACTGTGCTTGCCAGGGATTTGATCTAAACCCTATTTAAGCAAGAACGAGACTTTCTGTTGACTTTAGGAGGTTTTGTCAGAATTCTAAAATACTAAATTAAAAAACATAAATCTTGTACCTCATATTGAACCTATTTGTGTCTCAACCCAAATTTCCACCCTAATTAGTTGGATACTTTAAAATCTATTTCCACCTGCTGGTTAGGACCAGTCAGTATTTACTTGTGGCTCCCATGACATTGGCATGGATTCTGTGTCAGGGGCTTTTTTTTCTGGGTAGATAAATTCCTGTTTGCTAAATTCATGTTTGTTGAAATTTTYCTTTAAAATGTTTCACATAGTGTCAGACTTGGTTTTGGCAGCCTTTTGAGAACAGCTTGAAATGTTATGTTCCCCCGATATTAAAGGATTTAAACACATTACCATATTACTTCAGATCTGTGTTCCAAGTACCAGGATTGCCTGGTTACGATTTTGATGCCAAAATGAACGACAGTAAATCCAAATGGAGTAATCTGTGCAGGTGAAATAGTTTCCCTCACTGAAGCTATATATACATTAGAGATAATTAACAGCCTGCACACGCCAGCAGGAAAACACCCATTAAATTATGTTTAGGTCATAGGAAGCAAGGTGAGGTCCGAGAGAGAGATTTTTTTTTTTTTTTAATAGATACAGTTAAAAACATCWAATCCATGATGTTCTTATTCACTAAAACATTACCTTTCTTTGGTGTTGTTCACCTTTCCTGCAYCTTTGCCGTTCATCTCAGCCGTGTCCCACTCGCTCCAGGCAGAGCACAGGGAGTCAYCTCCCAGCCCAGGGAGCATCTCCCCTCTCTGCCTGAGGCTGATCCRACTCTGCAGCTGCCAAAGTAAATCCAGTTACCCCTAAGGTAGAGCCAGCTGCCTCATTGCCCAATTCCTGTTTCCTTCCCAGAAGCAGCACTCTTGACTCAGTCCTGCTCATGGCGCTTCTCTTTGCCACGCTTTGGTTCTGCCTGAGCAGTAGGACTGTGATRGTGTTTTCCTGCCCTGCAGATACCAAATTCCTGATGGATCCCAAAGCAGCAGCTCTGTTCCAGCTTTGGGAATCTAAAGCCATCCTTCAACCTGGCTGCGAGCAGCTTCTCTCATTTCTGCCTCGCAGCGCAGCCAGGGGAAGGAGCAGCAGGACCACCACTGCTGGGCTGGCTCCAGCCCATCCCCTGGGAAGGGATTTCTGGCTGTGCAGCCCCCACGTTCTGGATGAAGTGCAGGGGTTTTGAGAGCCCCGAGAGGCGGAAAGTCTCGGCAGCGTATGCAAATGTCCAAATTCTCCCTGAGCAGCCACCCATGCGGTATGCAGGATGAATCATGTCCTAACGGAGCGCATTCCTGCTACTTTGGAGGGCTTTGCAGATGTGTTCCAGGTCACCCTGGGCGAGAAAACCACACACAGCCACGGTTCCTTCTTTCCTGGCAGCCTGTGCACACGTGGAGAAAAGGGGGACAGCACCTTGGGAAGGGCCTGGGGATGCTGGAGGGGGGATGGGGGGCTGCCAAGGCAGTAGCTGGGATGGAGCTGATAGTAGGAAGGCTCGGGTGAGGGGTGATTTCTCTTGATCTAGCAAGGAGACAAGCTGGGAAGAGAGGCAGTGTTGGAAGACAGCGTTTATTATCCTCTATATTCGTATGATTTTTCCCCGGTGCCAGATCAGAAGGGGATTTTGCTGCTCCAAGAGGCAGAGGTTGGGTCAGTAAAACAAGATTTTAATAAGAATACTCACTTGGAAAGCAGAGGTCTCCTTCCAGGCTGCATCCCCTGCTGTGGTGATCTCTGGCTGCAGAAATCTCTGGGCTGGAATCTTAGGCCAGTATATGGATACAGATCACATTTTTAATATAAAAATACATTTCAGAAGGTAAATGATTCCCAGAAATAGGAATTCATCTGCCAAGCAACGTGCACATAACCGACTTCACACTTAGAGGTGCCAGAAAGTTCAGGAATGAGACCAACAATAAAAAAACCAACACACGTGTGAAAAATCTACAGCCTTRAAGCCAGATTCAATAAAAATAGCACCTAGTTTATATGCTACAGAAGCTGGCACACGGCTGCAAAAGCTGAAGGAAAGAGATAAAATGTTCAGAAGTTGCACGCAGTCCAGAGGAACGGAGCAGCCCTGGAACAGCGCTGATGGTTACTCAATAACTCATGTTCGATATTCTCCCGTGTAAGTGCTTTAATTCCTCATCCTGCTGCTTCTTGGGCAGAAAGACACAATTTGGAATACTCGGGGCTGATCAATACGCTTTGTTGTGGCAGCCAAAGTGCTCTGTGATAGACCTTGTGTTATGAAAGGATTTCCAGAACGTTACCGCATCGTTTCTTCCCTGCTCTGCCCGCTGCCAGCCGGAGATTTCGGTGTTCGTGGTATCCCTTACCCTGCCTGCAAATGCAAATGCAGCCCCTCCCCTGAGGCGCTTACAGAAATAAGAGGAGGAGAAAGGAGAGGAGAAGGGAGAAGAGAGGAGGGGAGGGAGGCGAGGTGATGTGCCCTGGGCAGGTTGCAAAGCCAGGTCTTTGCCTCCCCCTGTTGCTTTGCCCACTGGCTCACGGCACCTCCTGGGGATGCGATGTCCCTTGACAGCAGTGGGAAGGTTTCCTGCTGTGTCCTAAGCTGAGCATGCCTCTTTGGTTTATTTACTGAGTTTACAGCCTCTTTCTGCTGCTGATTACTGGAGCGGCTCTGGACCAGCATCCCTGAGCCTCCAAGCCTCCAAAAAAATGCTCCTGCCTGGGTCATCCCATCAGGGTGATGCACACACGGGCCCTGAAGGACTCCAAAGCCACCCAGCTCCAGATCAAGGCAATCTGAGAAAGGTTTGACTCATCTCCCACCAARTCCAAGGAGCTGAGCTGGGGAAATRCTCAGGGGAATGAGGAAGGGTTTGTCCAGACCCTGAGCTGTGCATGCTCCTGCATGTCCTAAGCAAGTGGTTTCTTACAATAATTAATTGGGAACAAATGACAATTTAGATCTTACTCATGTCCTAGGGAGATGCTGGGGATTTTGCTGTTTGCTGCTGCTCGATCAAACCAAGGCAGGCCAGGGGATCAGAAGGCAGCTCTGAAAGGCAGCATTCAATATAATCACAAACACATTTACAACACACATAAAATATAGAAGTTGTCTGTATTTAAAAAAAAAAAAAAATTAGTATTGCATGCATGCAGATGGAAGTGAGCACTGACCAGATTAAGAGTAAAAAGAAAARAATCTTTATTCTGAGGTCCACTATGAAATTGTGCAAGARKGMRRMSWSKYYKCMYTCTTGCAGGCAACCTATAGAGCCTAGTTCAGAACTCCACCACAGATGGGTTCAGAATTCTTCACTGTTGCTGCTAAACATGTTGTCCCCTTGCTCAGAGCCTGTGGCAGCAGAGCAGCAGGGGCAGCAGGGGCTGASTGCCCTGTTAGTGCTGTGCTTGGAGGAGAGGCAGATTCAAGCAGTATCAGGGAGAGAGCTGCAGACTCCAGGGAAGTGATACCAACTTCATGTGGAGGGATTTAGTCACATCTCACCCCTGCATGGGGAGTCACATCAGCTTCTGAAGGCTGCTGTAGCCCTTCTCCTCCTTTTTTTCTATAAATATAGTGGTGTTCTCTGCAGAGTTTCAAAACATTGAGGTGTTTTTGCTTCTTGCATTGCCCTCAGGGTTTGGTGTCCCCCAGATTTGCCAGGAAAACAACAAGCTCCAGGCCAGAAAAATAAGACACACTTTTCCATGTCCACCCACGAGGACAAGGACTGGTTCATGACTACAGCAGGCCCAGCCTCAGGTCAGTGAGCACTGAAGTGTTTCAGCTGAACCCCCATGGCATCTTCCCCATTTTTTGCTTGTGACCTCTCCAGACTCCCCAGAAAAATTTCGACGGGCTCATTTAGGGGCTGCTCTCCTTTACCATTTCCCCCCAGCCCTGCAAACCTCTGTGATATGAGGGAGGTGGGACCCAGGACTTCCAAAAACAGCAGTACCTGGCAGCARGCTGCTGATAGCAGCCTATTTCGAGGTCTGGCTTTATCAGGGAGAGCCTGGAAATGCTCCCAGGAGCACAGGACACGCTGCACATACCAGGCACGGTCGCCTTGCACTGGCCAGCAGAGCTGCAGGACGCCTGGTCCCAGGGCAGAGATCAGACAGMACCAGCTCCAGCACAATTCACTGGCCCAGCACAGAGGTGCCATGAGGATATTTGGCACCTCCTGCTACATTCAGCAAGTCTCAGTAAACCCCTCTGGTCTCAGCTTCTTGTAGCTTTGTGGGGTTTTTTTTTCATGTGCAAACCAAAGGCAGAGTAAACCCRAGCCTCAGGCTAAGAATGCTTCATCCCATTCCTTTGGAAAAGTCAGTCCCAGCAAATGAGACAACTTGATTGTGGTTTGTTTGTTATCCAGCAATGGCAAGAATTGGTTACCTGTCCATGGTGAGAAGTGCTTCTGYTCCTCCCAGATTTCTTCACCAAGATCAGAGTCTTTTTCTCTTACATTTTGAATCCATTTGGGTTACAAAAGCCAGACTTGTTTCAGGTAAATGATGCTCACGACAAACAAGGAATAGTCATTTGCTGGGGGATTGGAGGACCAACCCCTCAGATTAAAGTACAGCATACAGCCTGTTTCTGTTCATCTCTTAACTATTCTCAATTATTAGGATCTTTTTAGAATACATAATAAATTAATGTGAAATAAGCAGCTGTTTTTAACATATATATTTAAACATATATATTTATTTTAACTCATAACACTGGAAGGCAGTAGGAGAGCTGCTCCTAAGCCCCAAACCAGACAACACTCCTGCTTAGGTTTTACCAGAGCCAAGTCCAGTGGAAGAARCTCTGCTTCCATTGCAGCACCACAGGATCCTGTGGTCCAGGCCTCCACCCTGTGAAATTTGTGCAGAATCATCCATTTATCTGTATTTCACAAGCACACCCTCTTCTAACCTCCACAATGCTCCTGAAAACTCTGCCTAACACAGTGCTGAGCAGAAACACTCGATCAAGAGATCATGGTATTTTGGCCTGAAACCTCAAGACAATCACTGCTCCAGAACAATTTCCCACCCATCCCAGGGAGGCTTTGCCCAGATCACATTTCCCCCGTTCATCAGGGCATGGAACAGCACCAAAAGGCTGCCGGGTGCCAGGCTGTGTCACCTCTGATGGCTCTTCCCTTTCCAAGCAGAGGATCATGTCATCAAAGGCAAYGAGGCTGGCATGACATAATTTGAGAATCCTGCTTTATAGCCGGTAGAAATCGAATCCCAACAAGTCTGTCAGTAATGATATACCCCAGGTAATGCAGGGTTGAAATCTCCTGGCCCCAAGTCTCAGCCTTRTGCTTAAGCAATGCTCTGATTTGCCAGCTTTCACAATTTATGGGCTTTGCAATATTTAGTAGATGGTGAGAGAGGGGAAGTGCACAAGGGGGGTTACAGCCACAGCTTCCTGCTCAACTTCATTCTTAAGTTCCTGGTTTTAAAATGCAGAAAAAAAGTTTGGAGATACTGAAGGTCTCCAAGCCAGAAAAATATAAATTTGGGTACATCACATCCATCTATCTGTCTATCTATAAGCATTTTATATCAAATCTGGTGTTGCCTCATGCGCTCCAAGCCTTTGGATGTGACAGTGCTGTGTGCAACGAGAAATTTCAGGAAAATAAACAAGGGTACAAAAAAGTTGCCATTTTAGAAATAAAATTAATGATTTTTAATAAATTTTTCAAGAGAATATTTTTCAAAGCTGCCTCTAGATCTGAATTTCCATAAACTTAAAATAAGCCTTCTGAATCGATTTTCTAGACTATTGCATATAATTAGTGAGGATAATAGCTGATTTCTTTTGAAAACTTCAGTATAACACCAAAACACTTTGCTGACCTAAAAACAACCCCCCAAAAAGTAGCTTACAAATGCATTTCTTGGAATCAGCACTTGCAAAAGTGGTTCTGTTTTTAAGGAATCTAAGCAAATTCATTCTACATCCCTGTATAACACAGGCAGGATTTCCAGAGCATCCTGCTCCTGGCAGCTCTCAAGGCTGACAGCACAGACCACTCCATGCCAGATTACTTGAGACTCCAATTCAAAACATAAATAAATGTCTGCATACAAATTGCATTTTGGTGCATCCATAATTATCACAAACAAATGGCTCCCTGTTGCAACAAATGGTTTTCAGCTGAGTTATCACCCGTAGAAGGGACAAGACAAAACTTCAAGAGCTGTAGGAAAGAAGGGAGAAAAGGAAGAGAAACCTTCCTGATGAGCCTTGTATCGGCTACCACCCTCAGCCCTGTCCCAGGAAAAATCCAAAATGTTGTTCTCCCAGACAAACCAAATAAATTTTGGGATTTTTATTTGTTGTAACATAACAAGGTGTTACAAGAAGAAAAATCACTGGGCTGCTCAGCTCGCTTTAACTTTTAAAGCTTTGGCCAAAACCAGGAATTTGAAAAGTTAATGGTGTTCTTCCTTCAGTTCTGACTGTAATGGGTGTTAAAATGTTCCAAATACTTGTATTTTTGCAAAACAACAGGAAGTACGAAAAAGAAAAGATGTGTTATACTTTATTTTTCAAGCCCTACTTAGAGACAGCTTGAACTGTAACTATCCCAAAATTAGCTGATGTTAACCACYAGGAACCTAAAGTCCAGTTCCTAAACATCTGGATTTACATCTCCCCATCAGTGCAACAGTAACAGCATTTCCCTCCTCTGTGGCAAGACACAGAGACAGGGTGGGATTTCCCCATCTGGAATGGCACAGTCAAAATGCTGAGGCCAGACCCTCTTTTATCTGATCAAGCAGATAAAATATATTAAAAATATGTGTTTAAATTTGTAAGATCTATTGAAATATATTAGATGTTACATTTTCATATGTAACATATATTACGTATTTTATATTCTATATACATAATATATACAATGGATTGTTGGATACTATGAAACTTGCCCCTTACACAGATGACTGCTCAGAATTGTCCTGGGTGTTCAATCTCTCCCGAATTTGTGCCAATGCCTCCCACTTCTGTGTTATCTCTCTGTTCCAACCCACCTCGTGCACACTGGAACTGGGAGAGGAGTCCAGCAATAGAGCTCTGCCCTTCCTTTTGAGGAGCCTTTACCTCCCCACCTCAGCAACATTTGACCAATTCTGTTCCTCTTCAGCCCATGTACAGAGAATGGAAAGTTATTTTTCATGGAAATATAGAAAGGTTTGGTTTGGAAGGGACCTTAAAACTCATCTYGTCCCATGGGCTGGGACAACTTCCACTCAACCAGGTCACTCCAAGCYCCATCCAGCYTGSCCTGGAACAGCTCCAGAGATGARSCAGCCACAGCMTCTCATTTTAGTCAAGTCAGGTTGGTGATGCAGCCAAGGCTGGACACCACTTTACCCCCTAATAATGCATTTTAAAAGCCATTCCTTGAACAAAAAACTGCTCCTCTCATTGTCTGTCTCCCAAATCCAGCAGCACAGCTCTGCATCCTGCACCACTGTCCCTGCTCCTGGGCTCRCAGAGGGTGTCACTGACCCACCCARTGGAGCTGCCACAACTTTCTGAGCAGCCACTTCCATCAGCAAAGAGATCACCCTCACAAATCACTGCCTGGAAAGTCTGCGTGGTATGTGGCTTAATTTTCCTTTCCATAATRTGAAATCCAATCTGAAATGCACAGATTAGTTTACTAATCTGTGTAAATCCTATTAATAGCACTTACGCTGCTCTGCTCCCATTCACATTCTAACAAATCTGCTCGGACTGGCTTGGTTTCCCCTCATCTCCTGTGAGATCTTCACACCTGGTTGCGGTCACGTCTTCACAGAATAGCTGGCCACAAATGGAAACTTGTRCTTTGCAGACATCACTCATATTTTAATTCGTGTCCCATGGCCCGTCGTGTTCTGGATCAAAGCATTARAGCTGTAAATCACCATGGTGCCATCGAAGCTAAAGGGATTATACAAAGGATCACACAGCTCCAGTGGGGAAGGGCAGAGCTCTCACCCTCCTCTCCCCCAGCATCGCTGGCTCCTGCTCCTGCTGCATCCCACCCCTCACAGCCCTGCTGGCACCCAGTGACTCCATCCTGCCCTGGGCACCTGGCCCAAAACTGGGGCAAACACCTGCAGAAGTCCTGCTGGCAGCAAGGAGGTGATGGACCATCTCTGGAGGCACTGGATGTGTCCACAGCAGAAATTCCCTTGTCACCCGTGGGTTTAGGGTGCCACATCTGACACCTGGGCTGGTCACTGCCAGAAGGAGCAGCACTGCCAGAAGGAGCTCCACTGAGCTCAGTGTGGACTCTCAAAGAGAAGGCACYCTCTGTTCTACTATAGAATAAACCATTCTCTGTTTGAAACAACAATATTTACTTTCCCTGCAGTGGACTCCAGTGGCTCCCTGTGTCACAGACGTAGCGGGAGGGGTCAGAACCAGAAGAGAAGGAGAGCAGGGCTTGCATGCCTGSCTCAAACTTCCTAATCAAGTGTGCATTAATGAGCTAATCCACCTCCTCACTGCAGTCCCTTGTGCTTCATTTCACCACTGTCCTGGAGTCCTCGTGACCGAGCACCTTCCACAGCCTSAKCCCATCCCAGAGCTCCATGCAGAGCCAGGGCCACGCTGTTCCCTTGGTGTGAGGAGTCCTTGCCCTTGGAACAGTTGGGATTTGCCAAAACCAGCCCTTGGGAAGGGCTCTGAGCTGTTGGCACTCCTGACCTGTGCCCTTGCAGCCTTCCACCCCTGCTAATGCATTCCACACCATATGCCAGGCTGGAGAGGGTGGGTGTAGGAAAAGAAGGTGCCCTGCCAAGAAGAAGCTCCCCGGACTTATCAGATGGAAAGTTTTAATGGAGAACAGCAGAACATGGAAACTCTCAGGTGATGAAAGGGAAAAGATCTACTCTAGATCACTGAAAGGAAGGGGTTTGGGTTAAAACTACATTTACACAAATCCACAGTAGGACAAACCCACTCCTGTTCTCCCTGCCAAGGGATCCCTACATCCTGCAAAAATCTGTTGGCTGCATGATCCCCACCATCCAGCTCTCCTCAATTCCTAGGGCCAAGCAAGGCTCTGAAGCACTTTCACTAACCTCAATATAAGGCCAGACCTACAGTGCTGAGATAGGTGCAGCACAACCCTGGATGTATTTCCAACAGTTTTTCTTCCAGAGTGTGAGTCAAGTTAGTAGCATAAAAGATTTGTGACTCTTTCATTCTCTACRGCTGAACTGCATCCACTCCCCATCCAAAAGCATATGGGTTTTCTCTCATTGCTGTAGAAACTTTTCAAGGTCAATACAGCTTCATTCTCTCCTAGTTTCCCCTAAAATTAAAGTTTTAATTACCTGAATAATTCCTGGAGTTTACTTGAGTGTTAGCTCTGGAATTGCTTGTAATACCTTAGCTCTCTGGAAGAAATGTTTAAAAGCATCATCCACACTCAAGAAATCTTTCCCAAATTCTCTTTTACAAGGGGCTCTTACTTGTTACCTGTGTTAAAGCTTGCCTGTAAAACAGCTGTTTGTTTACAGACCTTTAATTTCTTGGTAAAGGTGCCAGCTGTGAGATATTAAAATGCTACAGAGAAATAATAAAAAAAAAATTAAAAAGAGGAATTTTTAGAGTGAGAGAGACAACCAGCCAAATACAATATGTGGCCAGACAGAATCAGAASTGCTGGCTGCAGAACAAACCCAAGAGGCATCAGACAAACCGCCCCAGCCACAGTGATAATGGTTCACCAGCAAAAGGAATGCACAAAACAAAATGGGGGGGAAGATCCCCTCCTTCCTCCCCTGTCTTACCCCCAAAAGACCATCTGACAATGCTGGTGCCTCTGATTCATTCAAATTTGGGAATTTGGGAATTTGGGAATTTGGGAAGGGCAAAGAGGTGCTTGCTGGACAGGAATTTTGCCTTTGGTATCCTGCCTGCCCCACCCTGAGCAGGCAGACCTCAGGAAAAGCGGTGCTTAAAATACTCAAGGGTGAGATAAGAACAGGGGAACAGCCCCTCTGAGCCCTTTGTGCATCCACCCAGCTCCTCTGTAAAATGAGTGGGATTTCTGCACCCTTGCTGCAGAGCATCCCGCGACCATGGCTGGAGGGAGACTTTTGTCTCAACATCCAGCCCATGAGCTCACGGCCAGTTTGTGCTCATTTTCCACCCTGAAACAGCTCTTTCCTCTTGGATGTGTCACAGGGACGGTCACAGACCCTCTCTCACCCTGCCTTTACTGCACAGCTCTGCCAGGGGTTGGCTTGCAAAGGGTTCCTTGTCCTGGTGTCCAAACCTGTGTCACACCCTCCATCAACACTGTCTGCAGAGCCCCTCTGGTTTCACACCCAAGAAACTCCTAATTCACCTTCTCCTCCCTGCTGCTCACAATCCTTAAATGAGTGTGAACATTCAGCTCTGCCAGGAAGGTCCAAAAGGTGAGGTAAACCCACAGCTGCTGTTCAAACCCTGCCCAAGGACAGGCTCACAAGCTCTGGTTTCTCATTCCCAGGCGCTCTCAGGGCTTTCTGCCCCTGCCTGTCCCCACGATGGAGGTTTCTGCCTCTCTGTGCTCTTGGCAGAAGCAGTGGTGTGTCCCCTCCACGGTCATTGCAGAGCTCAGCCTGCTGCACCAGTGCACTCTGCAGGAGCAGGAGACTTCAGCCAGCACGTCAGGTTACAAACGTGGCTATAAAAGGGATTTATTTGTTACGGGGGGACAAAGATCCTGTGGAAGGATAAGGTGGATAAGCAAGAGAAGCCTCCTCTCAAACCTCATGAATGCTAAAATCCTAGATCAGCCTTTGCAGCCTGGCTCATCCCTGCTTTTGGCTTCAGAAATTCAGGCTTCAATTCCTGCTATAAAATTGTGGTGTTTGATTTCTGGAACTTGCTGCTGCATCTCCTGCTTTCACACACCACGATGTCGAGGGAATACTGGCATTGCCTGGTGTAAGTGTGCTCTGGGGGCAGTCACAGAATTTTTGCTGTACAGTTTTCTCCACATCAAAACCCTTTTTCACCTACCTGGAAATGTAATTTTTCTATCATTCTCTATTTCCAGGGCTGAGTTGCACAGGACCCCATCTTTGGGAAAGCCTCCATGTGTCACATTGATAAAACTCCCTTTCAAATGAATTTTAATAGAAGTATTTGTAATTAATATTGGTTGCTGTGTAAAGGATCACAAGTCCCAGCCCTTGGTGTCTCTCTGCCCTACGTGCACAAACACAAATAAGCTGCCAACACTCTCCTCAAAGCTGCATCCTGCAGCTCAGTGATCCCACTGAGATCTGCATGCTTGGGAAGAAATTTTTGGGGTGCCAGCAGCAGCCACRACCACATCTTTAAGGCAGAGGAACGGATTGGAAAGTGATTGTGTACCAAAATAATCATGAAAAACCCCATTTTTTTCATGCTGTCTTCATGCTCTGCCTAGCAGATCCTCCAARAACMCMTCTATTAYAACTGATAATAAAGATAARTTTCTACCACRACTTTACCTCAAMAAGTGCAACCCCGTGTGTGTTGGGWRTAAGTGGAATTGTTGCAAATCTCCCAAAACTGAAGGAACTTCACTCGAACATGAGGAAAAAAAGAATGTGAGGAAAACAGTCAGTAGATTAGACACTGTGATCTGATCCACTAGAGGCACAAAGGGCATTAAATAGAACTGAAACTCAAATTTATTGAAGCCAAGAGAGGGCAAACCTCGGTGTAATTAACCTAAAAGATTCACAGTCATGGAGTATCATAAAGGCCAAAGATTTGTCCCTGAGAGTGTGGAAATATATACATTTATACACACACATGAATATCTAGAAATAAATGTATCTAACTATGTTCTCCCAGGGCTGAAAAGGACTTGACAACACCATTCAGTCTTTCCCCCAGCTCCAAGACAAGATCAAATAGACCTCGGTATTTTCTGACAGATGTTTGTCTAGACCTGTTTTTWAACAGAGAATCTCCCACCTCCCCAGGCAATTTATTCCAGCACTTCCTTTTCTTCTTCAGSTCCACACACACACGCACAGGTATCTTTATCTCAGAAGGTGAGCGGAGCAGCCTCTGATGACTTGCACATCAAAAGGCTTTGTGAAGTCATTTCTCATGGCAAGACCTTTCTTGCGAATGACGTACGAGCCCAAAAAAGATCCCATCGTGACCTGAGGTGACAGGCTGGGCTTGGGGGAGYAGCAGATGGGGCAAGGGGGGCAAATGGGAAAGGAGGGGGGAAATTCAGTCTTTCSCTTATTAACCTGTCAGATTCGTCTGCTGATAAGAGAGATCGACTTGGTGCACTCCGTTTTTAGAGTCAAACTTTAAGCTCCTCTCTTCTTTTATAAAATAAATACGCTTTTGGCTTCTTCAGCAGCCACCTCAGGAGAGATGCTGTCCTGTCAAACTTCAGTAAGGCAAATAGGGGATGAGGAATGAGGCTGTGCAGCTGGAATATGTAAATGGCAGGATGGAGAGCAGCGCTTTTCCAGCCACACTGGGTATCTATTACCTCCACTTTTGGACTGACAATGCACCAAATGTTTCACTGCCTGGGGCCTTACAAAGCTGACCAGCTTTTATAGCTGAAAGCACTAATGCAGAAAGGCAATTGGGAATTAATTATTTAATGTGGTTCTCATTGGTAGAAAGCTCCCACCCCTCCTGCATCTCAGCTACCATTATACATATGTTGCTTTTTGTCAGACTACAGTGATTAGACAGCAGTGGAAAATGAGGGCTAAGTCCTGTTCCCACTTGCAGTGAACTCCATTGAAATCAGCAGATTTGCATTCAATAAGCAAGGGCACAGTTTAGCCCCGTGCTAGGAAAACATCGTTTATGACAAAAACCTTAAACAGATTGCAGCATCTGCATTTCTGAAAGCAAGCTTGCTCATACCTCTGCTCCCAAACTCCCTCTYTGACAGGCAGCAGAAGAATATTCCCACTTTAAAATTTAAATCTACACAGGTAGCCCTATTTGTAGTAAGTCAGACTGAGCTCCCTTTMATTTGTCTGCTTGGATGCCTCGCTGGAGCAGACAGAAAGGTGTATCCCGAATCCACACCGCATGTTGGTTCAGCTCCAGCTTCTCCCGGGTTCTCAAGATAAGCATCTATTTCATTTAGAGCCTTTTTAGTTATGACCTGTGAAGAGGCAAATGTCCTTTTGAAGATCTCCCTGCAACAGCTGCATGCCAGAGACTCCCGGCCAAGTTACTTGAAGAGCTTAAGGATCAGGCCCCACGTATTTAAAAAAAAAAAAAAATAAAGTGCAGAATAAGATTCTGCAGCAGGGCTGAGAAGGGGCATGAACTTACCTGTCAGTCGTGATACGTGGGAAACTGGTAACTTCTTAACTTCTTCCCTGCAGTCACCACCTCTGGAATCATTCTGGATGAACTCCCACAGGATCCTACAGAAATTCAAAATAGTGAATTACACCAGGAATTCATTTATTGCAATGTGTTATATTTTTCCAAACACAAAATACATTGCAGGTTTTTTTGGTTGTTGTTTTTTTTTTTCTTTTTTTTTTTTTCCCCAGCTCTTCAGATCAAAAAAAATACAGCTCTACAGATGTGCTTTTCTAAGATCCAGTGGCATGAAACCTGAAATGCCCCGGCAAGATTCAGGAGCGAGTTTTAATCACCATGGAAGCACGACACTTTTGAAGGTCTATGAAATTATACACCCAGGTCTGAGGAGGGTAAACTTATCCGTCTGGGCAGATCTGCTGATAAAGACAGACAACTCATTTTCTCCTGGAAAGTTGCATTATATGTTGCTTGAAAAAAATGTTCAGTTGTTAGAGACAGGTTTATGACGGGAAGAGAAAAAAGCAGCGCCGGAAGACACTTTCTGTAAGGGAAAAGGAAAAGCAGTGTGAAAATGTTCCCTGCATATTCAGGAGGTGGAAAAGAAGACGGGGCTGAGCATCTCTCAGGGCCAGACAGAGCAAGGCTGGCGACGACAGAGGCATATGGAGACCCACCCAGGGCGCAGACAGAGCGGAGGACCCCCAGACCTCGGCTTACGCAAGGTGACCTTTCCCCTCTCTAAAATTTCAAAGCTGGCGTTGCCGGCGCTGAACAGACTGTGTGCCATATGTAACATGACCTCGGCTCGGCTCTGCCAAGCCACTGATGGCATCACTAATGAGAGGTGAAAGGTCTCCTCCTTGCAGCCAGCTTGGAAACCCACCGGGACGGCGGGTGCGGCACGGGCCCCCCAAAGCTGGATCGCTCAAGGCAGGACCCTGCTGCCCCAAAACCCCCTGTTCCCACATGTGGGTGCCCACTGACCTCCCCACACGAATCCAAAAGGATGATGGTGCCTCTTCCCTCGGCCCAGTCGAAATTGGCACAGTCCCCCAGCAACGGAAATATTTGTYCGGTACCCAAATGCAAAACACATCGGCAAACAGAGCCTGGGATGTAAATCCTGTCCCCGGTCCAGCTGCCACCCTCCCAGCCGCCGGGAGCACCTTGCCCTGAGCGTGGATCCTGAGTGGGCATCGGCTGGGTGRGAAGGTGGATTTGGGATTGGGGATRGCACAGAGGGAGRASAACCCCCAAAGTGCCTGCCTTGAACTGCAGAGGACCCAAAACGCAATTTTTTTTTTTTTCCAAGCATTTTGCATTAAATGCATTTGCAGCAAAAATATCAACCATTTGCTGTATTGCAGCAAAAATATCAACTAACTCCCACAGCGCCTTTTTTTTTCTCTTTTTTAAAAAAGGGGATTTGGTGGGTTTTTTTTGCCGTTTTCCCGGTGTCCAGCGCCCCCCTGTCCCCTAAGGCAGGGACAGAGGTGACCTGCCCGCACAGCACTCCTGAATTCCCTGTCCCGGTCACACGTGGGGACAGACCACGTGCGCGGTGGGTGTCACTGATACGGGTAGGATGCACGCGTGGGTGGGGTGTGGGCACGGGGGTGGCACCGTTCACATGGCTCGGTGTGAGCACACACGGGGGTCCGCCCACAGGTGAGTGGGTGTGTGCCCACAGGAGAGCGGGCGGGGGTGTCTGTGCCACACGAGGGTGTGCATTCGGGGTGGGGAGCGCGCACGGGTGGATTTTGGGGTGCGGGCGCACGGAGGGGCACAGGTGGGGGGTGCGCGCATGTGGGTGGGGAGTGCACACGCGGCGTGTGTGGGTGTCACGCTTGCGGTGCCCCGCACCCCCAGTTCTGCCCGGCACCTCGGGGGGATCGGGAGGGCTGGAGCCGCCTCCCCGAGCGCTCGGCGCGGAAAAGGCGCCCGTGGTTTGTTTCCGTTCCTCGGGTGACTCATTCCTGGCACATGTGGCACCGCTGAGGTGCTGCCTCCCCACGCAGGGCCAGACCCCGCGGGGAAGGGCTTGGATTTACCCCTCGCTGCTCTTGTGCCGGGGATTCATTTTTACATCGCATCCGGCGCTGACAAATTCAATTATTCGTTTCAAATACTTATTCCGCCCCTCGCCCCCGGTCCACCCTCATCTCACCGGGGCGCAGAGAAGCTGCCCACGCGTGTTGGGCTGCGCTGGGACATATCCCGCTGCCGGCCGAGGAGTGCCTGCAGAGGGACAGCTGGGGSGTGTTTTTGTGTTTTTGTGCCACGGAGGAGCCGCATCTCGAGGGAACATCCTCCCGGCTGCGGGGAAGCAGCGCTCAAACCCGCGGCAGACCCGCGCATGGTTTGGCCGCAGCCTAATTCCTGCTGCAGTGTCTTATTTTAAAAACATTTAAAATTTTGTAAAACGGGCAGAAGTTGCAGTTAACGTTGTCCCGTGTGGCGGCAAAAGCCATTCTGCTGAGAAACGGGAAGAAAACAACGTGRCGAGAACGCGAATCCGCCGCGCTAACACCGCGCGTCCCTGCGCGCCCGCGGGGGGATTCCATCGCCTCTTGTCCCCTCGGCGTGGGCATCCCACCCTCCGTGGAGGGGCTGCAAYCCGCCCGGCATCACTGAAAGGCTTTGGAGAGCTGTGAGCAGCTGGGGAAGGAAGGGTGGGGGTCTCCCCCTTTGCGCGGGGGGACTGCAAATGATGGGGGGAGCAGCGCACCCCGAATACCCGGGGACGGTGCCGCGGACACGAACACGCGGGGGAAATGCAGCCCAGGCAGGGCCGGCTGGAAGCCGAGCCGGGCAGGCTTCCGTGCAGAAAAGGAGTTAAACCCCGCCGTTGTCCTTTGATTTAGGAAATGGCTCATCCAATTCAGTTCCAGATTATTCAGGGGCAGGCTGCCTCGCTCGCTCCCTCTCTCCCCACACCAGCCCAAACATCTTGAAGTAATCAGCAGCTGAGAACGGAGACGTCCCCCTGGCATCTCAGGTTAAAGAAGGAGGTCCAGGAAAATGTGGTAGAGCCATTACAAGAAACCTGAGATGCATTCATCAGAGACTCCAATTGCCATCGCATTAGGATTGATTAGAGACCAGCAGTACCGTAATGACCCGGAAAGCGGGGCATACGGGGATTATTAATATCAGACTTCTCAAAGGGAAAA
>NW_026623899.1:96793-100610 GCF_030028575.1 Malurus melanocephalus | reverse complement strand
AGAGAGAGGAAAAAACGGAGGAAAAGAGGGAAGAAGCAGGAGGGAAAATTTAAAAAACAAAACCATATCGCAGGGCTGCTGCTCGGATGCAGACTTACCTGAGAGCATAGATACCGGCGAGCTGTGTAGACGAGAATTTATCTAACTTCTGGGGGGGAAAAAGCAAACAAACACGGAAAAAAAATCACTTCTGGACCCCCTGAAATCGCTCGCTCCCATGTACGGCTCGCACAGAGAATCCCAGTGCTGCGGCGCCGGTGCCGGGCGGGCCGCGGTTCGGGGGTACSAGCCGGGGGCTCCCCCACCCGGGCCAAAGGACGCCGGTCCCCGGGCTGGCGACAGCAAGGACAAATTAAGAAGCCACCAAAGAGGAGCAAGGAGACCTCGGTGGCTCGTCTCCTTCTCAGTTCCCTGCGCCAAAACAAATCAGCCCCTCCTGGTCTCGGTTTAAACGTAGCTCACTGGATAATTAACTCCATCTTTCCAGCCCTGCTTTAACTGTTTATTTAGTGTCACCCCGTATTACCATCACTAGCACTTTCCTCTGAACAGGAGGAGCTGGAGGGTTTCACCTCCCAAAAGGAAATTCTTCGTAGCTTAAAAGAATCAGCATCCAGGAGGTACATTAGCGAAGAGGAAAGGGGGGGACGGGATCTGGGGGTCCCATGTCAAAAACAGGAGGAAATAAGGGTGGAGGCGGGGGGACAGGGACAGAAAGACGTATCGGCCCTCGGAGAGRAAAAAAAACAACGCGTGATCACCTCTAATCCTTTGAAAAATGTCCCGGTAAGTGCRCGAAGAAAGAGCCCTTTGTGCCCTGGGGATCGGCCACATCGGGAAGGCCTTATCCTCATCCTTATCCTGCCCCACCATCCCGGCCCGGCCCTCCTCCGGCAGCCCCGGCCCGGCCTGACCCCGCTGGGTGCGGGGGGACCCCCTGGCCGGGCACCCCCGGAGGCCCGAGAGGGGACACAGCCCCCGCCCCGCGGACACCGGCTTTGTTTTTACAGGTGTCGGGAGGGCAATTTACTAACAAGTAATTAAAGGTCGCACCGGTTTGCAGGCGAGCCGGGCCAGAGGCTCCTGCAAGAGAAGAGCGGTGCATATGGAGAGGGGTTTGTTCTTCCTCATTAAAAAATAGAATAATAAAGGAAGGGGGGAGAGAGGGGGGGGAAAGAAAATACAAATCCTTTATTGTTGGRGAATAAGCCGGGAAGCTGGCTGTCTCCCTGCGCCTCGCATTCGGCAGGGAAGGCGGCGCGGATCCGGTATCACGTTGCAGATCCTCACTCGAGATAACGAAATGCGATCTATTTTTCAGAACAGCAAGTGGATGGGAAAGGAGCCTCTACAACACAAACCTCATTGACTTAATGGGTCGGTTTTGGATTTCGCCTTCGAAAGGTTCGGCGAGCGGCAGCGTTGTGTTTCTGCCCYGCCGGCTCCCAGCCTCCAGCCCCGGTTCTCATCCCGACGAGAAGCGGCTCCCAAAAARCCGCCGCTGGTTTTATTTTGTTGCGCTACTTGTTTCCTCCAGAAAAATAAAAATTAAAAAAAWTACTTTTGCTTGGGGAAAAGCTTTMTTTCTAAGCTCGGGAGAAGATGAGGGATGTGTTTGGGTTATTTTTTTCCTGCTTTGTTTTGATTTTCTGGCCAAATCGAGGAAAAACCCCCAGCGCGTTGCGGGGGCTTCATCATCATCCCCACCCTGCTTTGTATAAACACATCGAATAAATAAAGGCATCAATGAATTTCYCGCACAAACAGAGCCGATGGGTGCCCGGGCAATGGGGGGCGAGGAGCGGAGGCCCCCTCGTTCCGCCACCGCCTCTCCGCGGGCGCGGAGGGGCCAGGCCCCGGCGGCGGGGGGCAGCCCTGGGGAGCTCCRGCCGGGCGGGGAGGGGGTGATGCTGCCGGGGTGATGCTGCCGGGCTGCTCCTGCTCCGCCGGCAAAGGAAGGACCGAGAGGGGCCGGCGGCAGCTCCGCGCCGTTGTGTTGTTCGGTAGCTTTTTGCTTATTTGCATCTGCCTTGTTTATATTTTTCATTTTTTTAGCGTCTCGAAATTCTCTTTTTTGTTGTTGCTTTTGTTATTTTTTTTCAAGGGCTAAATGGGATGGGGTGTTCTGGAAATACGTTTGCTTCTTTCCGTGGTTTCAAATGAAAAGTTCCAAATTTTTAGGAAAACCAATCCCGGAACCTTAACGAACATTGATGCTCAGCGGTCCTTGCCTGCAGTAACTCCCAGGTAGACCCCGGCGGGTCTGTCTCCTCCTTATGTGAATTTTGATGAGACGGAAGAATAAAGTACCGCTCAGGAATCGCGAGGAAGCCTCGGCTCAGCTCTCGCCCGTGTCTGCCAGCTCTTCCGCCGGCCGCATCGGGATAATTTGCTTATTCCCAGCAAGAGCGGTGTTTGTTTTGGTCGGCCTTTTGCAGCAGGAAAGAAAAAGAAAAGAAAAAGAGATCACAAAAAAGAGAGAAATGTGAGGGCAAGAAAAGCCCGCTCTCGTTACAATGCCCAGGGGTTTCCCCAGTCCCGCGTTGCGTTTCTCTCCTCCTCATCCAGAAGTTACAAACCCTCAGGTCCGTGCTCCTCCCGAACCCTCATTAGAAAGAAGAAAATAAAATTAAACCCGAATAGCAACAGAAATGAGGGATGGGGGAACCCACCCCCAGGCTGGGCAGGGCGCTGCTCCTCCAGAACGCGGCCGCGGGCGAGCCCATGGCTTATAATTCTGCGCACTTGCTCCAGACTTTAGGGTATTAGTTGATTTTAGAGCCGGGTTTAAGGCTTCGTTCCGGTCCCCACACAGCTGCCTTGTCAATAAGGATCTGTTCCAAGTAGACATTCCTTCTGGGAGGACATTGCAGCTCTTTAAGACTTCATCTGCAACATCATAAGTACTAAAATAAAATGGCAAGGGAAAATTACCAGACACATGGTCATGGGATATGGAAGCGCTCTGACTCCAGCGGACATAGTACAGTCGCTGTACAGACTGGGTGGCAGGGGCTTAATTTAAACAGCCCCGAGACGCGGAGTACGTGGGAAAAACAACAATCCGGATTTAGGAAAATATCGGCCTTTCCCACGTCGTAGCGCGGGCAGGGAGCGGGCAGCGGCAGCTCCGAGCCCTGCGGCTCCTCGGCCGGGAGCGAGCTCCTCTTCCCTYGGAGCAGTAAACTCAAATAAATCCGACTTGGTAGGTCAAATAAATCCGACTGTCTTAGTGAGGACAAACAGGTTTTAAAGAGCCCCGCGACGGCTCTTAGCACCCTCGGAACGTACTCATTCCTGAATCCAAAGCGTTCTGGAGTGTGCTTAGAATACGGGCTTCGACTTATCTAATCGAAGATAAATACAGCCATAAAGACACCCTCTGCCCCCCGCGCCCTGCTCTTATCTCACCGCATTGTCCTCACCTCCCTGCTGACAATAGATTATCTTTGCTTAGGGAGCCTAATTGTTTTCTAATTTTTTAAATAATTGCTTTTGAGCGGGGGTGTGCAAATGAGGATTAGGCTAATTAAAGCGCCGCCGGTGGGTGCAGCGCTGCTGCCCGAGGTCTGCACGGGGCTGCCCCGACCCGCCGAGCCCCCCCCCCGGGGCAAAGCGAGGGGCAGAAAGGGGCGCACGAGCCCCGCGCGTTATTCAGCTCTTCCCTAAATCACTATTTATTCATCCCCAGCTCTAAGGTAATTAAACACGGGCTGCTTTGGCAGGCGACGGCGAGCGGGCGGGAGGCACGAGTTTTGGGGTGGAAAAAAAAAAGATGGAAGAAAGAAAGAAAGACAAGAGCCCTCCGGCAGCGGCT
>NW_026623899.1:86377-96440 GCF_030028575.1 Malurus melanocephalus | reverse complement strand
TGCCCAATCAGCGCGGCGCGGGGGCTCGGGCGCTTTAAGCGCGGCGGCGGCGGAGAGGGGACAAAGTCCCCCCGGCTCCGCGACGAGCATCCCCGCTCGCCCGACACGCCGCCCCCGGCTGCCGCAGCGCCTCCCCGCTCTGGGGCCGGCACCGGGACCGGCATCGGGACCGACATCGGGATCAGCACCGGGCCCGGGCCCGGCGGGCGCCTACCCCGCGCCCCTCCGCCTCCGCGCTCCCGCGGGGTGTCCGTCGCCTCCTCCTCGTCCTCCTCCTCCTCCTTCTCCTCGTCCTCCTGCGGCCGCCGCCGCGCTCGGCCATGTCGATGCTGCCGTCGTTTGGCTTCACGCAGGAGCAGGTCGCCTGCGTCTGCGAGGTGCTGCAGCAAGGGGGGAACCTGGAGAGGCTGGGCCGCTTCCTCTGGTCGCTGCCGGCCTGCGACCACCTGCACAAGAACGAGAGCGTCCTCAAGGCCAAGGCGGTGGTGGCCTTCCACCGCGGCAACTTCCGCGAGCTCTACAAGATCCTGGAGAGCCACCAGTTCTCCCCCCACAACCACCCCAAGCTGCAGCAGCTCTGGCTGAAGGCGCACTACGTGGAAGCCGAGAAGCTGCGGGGCAGACCCTTGGGCGCCGTCGGCAAATACCGCGTCCGCCGAAAATTCCCTTTGCCCCGCACCATCTGGGACGGCGAGGAAACCAGTTACTGCTTCAAGGAGAAATCCCGGGGCGTGCTGCGGGAATGGTACGCCCACAACCCCTACCCGTCCCCCCGGGAGAAGCGGGAGTTGGCGGAAGCCACCGGTCTCACCACYACCCAGGTCAGCAACTGGTTCAAGAACAGGAGGCAACGRGACCGAGCGGCGGAGGCGAAGGAAAGGTACGTGACACCCCCCAGTCCCTTCCGTTCCCCGCTTTTCTCCCTGATCCACCGTGCGGGGGGCGTTTGGGAACCCCGGGAGCTGCTCCGGGAGCGCGGCGAGTACCCGGAGCCGGATGGGATAGGAGCGACGAAAAACTCACTCATTTGGTTCCCTCCAAATATATATTTTTTTTAAAATTCCATAAACCGCGTTTTGTTTTCCCCTTCCGTGGAAACACAAATGGGTTTTCGACCCGAGATCCACTCGACCTCACCTGCCATRGGGGAACAACGAGCCCCTCACCGTCCTCTTCCAGGCCGCTCCGCCGCCTTTGTTTTGCTGCCCGCCTCCCCGAGTAAACCGGGAGCGATGCGGACCGGAGCCTCCGGGGAAGCAGTCGGGATGCCGGGTCGTGTTTTGCCGGGGATAGGGCAGGGTAACTCTGAAGCCCGGAGGAGAGAGATGCAGCTCCGGGATGGAGAGGTGGGGGCAACCAGAGGGAGAGCGGGATGAGGACGCGCTGGCCGGGCCGGGCCGCCGCCCCGTACCGAGGCCACCCCGGCAGGCGACAGGGTGGCCTCGGTGCGAGGCGGCCGCTCGGCCTGGCGAGGCAGAGAGCCACGGAGGGCATCTCCTTCAGCAATCGAGCCTCCTAGGAACATCCCGCGCTCTGCTCGTCCCCGGGCCGCACTTTCATTTTTAATTAAAAAGGAAGAAAAATCGCCCTTGAAAAAAAAAAAATCCTCCCACCAATTTTCTCTTCCCACCTAAATTACGGGGCTGTGCAGTGTGCTTATTTATCAGAGGGGTAAAACAAATAGCGACGATCCGTTATGAAATTATTAAGATTATTTCCCTCCCTCCACCCTTGGAGAAGCATCTTCCCCACGCTGACTCTAAACGCGAAGGATTTACGGTGGGCAG
The DNA here is from genome assembly GCF_030028575.1 of Malurus melanocephalus. Lineage (NCBI taxonomy): Eukaryota > Metazoa > Chordata > Aves > Passeriformes > Maluridae > Malurus > Malurus melanocephalus. The sequence continues at coordinate 94,653 of NW_026623899.1, read as the reverse complement.
TAGCWCAATGCCCATCCCGGCCGCCTCATGCCCGCCCTAACATCCCCGTTTTGGGATTTTTTTTTATTTTTTTGCCTTTCCGCAGAGAGAACACAGAAAACAACAACGCGGCCACCAACAAACCGAACCAACTCTCGCCTCTGGATGGRAGCAAACCCCTCATGTCCAGCTCCGAGGAAGAGTTTTCTCCTCCCCAAAGCCCGGATCAGAACTCGGTCCTGCTCTTGCAGGGGAACCTCAGCCACGCCAGGAGCTCCGGCTATTCCCTGAGCGGCTTAGCCACATCGCAGACCCCTCAYAGCCTCCAAGGCCACCAGCTCCAGGACTCGCTGCTGGGACCCCTCACGTCCAGCCTGGTGGATCTGGGATCCTAAAGGCCCTCGGCGGGCGGCCRGAGGATCGCGAGAGGAGGTTCTGCTCGGGGACAGAGGCTCTGGGTTGTACATAGAGGACAGCACCCGGTTTTACAGCTCACCCGCTGATTCTTAACGGGACTCTCGGCTCTTTTCACACAACCCCACATCGGCTCTTGCTCCAGTTCCCCCCTCAGCGTCTCCCACTATCACCACGATTTTTTTTTATTATTTTTTTTTTCACGTAGCCAAACGCAGAGAGCGGCAATAACCCTCATCAGCCCTTCGAGTTCAAACGAGCTGGTCCCAAAGGGAATTACAAAGAAAAAAAAAAGGGTAAAAAAAAAAGAAAGAAAATAAAAAACCCAACCCCAGCTGGATCCGATTCCACCCAAACAAATCCCAGAGCCGCGGGCGCGGTGGGGCAGGGTCGGCCGGCGCATCCCTGCTGCTGCCTGGCCAAGCCCCCGAGGAGCTGGGACGGGGACAGAGGGAGAGAACCGCTGTACTGAGCCCTGTGTCGGAGTGGGAGGAGGGAGGGGAAGTTACGTTTACATTTTTCATATTTAGCCTTACCAAAAAGATTTCGATGTAGTTTAAATTAAAAAAAAATAAGGAAAAAAAAGAGTGAAAAAAATATCAAAAGCTGCAGTATTAGAGTTTTACCAAGTGCCTGTGTCTGACCGCGGCCGTGCGAGGCAGATTCTGAGTGGGCTCCCGTGGATCCGCGTCCCCCAGCTTTCTCCTCTTCACCGGTGAAATGCATCAATGTGGCTAAAAATTAGGATAGTAATAGTAATAATAAAAGTCGACGGCCGTTTCCTCCCTAATTTCCCTGCCAGCTCCCCGTTGCCTTCTCCYGTCTGTGCCCGCTCGCCGCTTCCCTCCTCCGGCTTGCAGAGAGCCCGCGGATGACGCTGCCTTTCTCGAGTATTTGTTACCAAAAATCGCATGTGCTTTCGGGTTTATTTTCTATTGTACCTAAACAGTCTAAATTAAACAACGCTGATGGCAGAACACCCAGGCTGCGCTTTTCTTTRCAGGGGCGAGCCCGTGCCCCTCTGCCTACCTTCACCCCCTCTCCACGGGCTAGAGCGGAGGTTCGTGGCTGCGGGGAAGCCGGTGGCTCTGTGACCGAGCAAGGACGGGGCCCGCCTTGCCTGGGATCGCCCCGAGGAAGCCGGGCCGAGGCAGCCCCTGTCCCCCGCCACCCGCCCCGTCGGGGCCTCGCTRATGCCGGTCCTCCCTGTTAGCGTTTTGCATCATTAAGTGCGTGTTTATTTAAGTCTCTGCCGTGTTTGTGCTCGGGGTCTTGGGCCATGGAGAAATGTCACCCTCTGCAGGAGGGTCTTGCCCGGCCGGAGCGCTGCGCGTCCCTCACGCTCCATCCCCAGCGGGTCCGCTGGTCCCCCGCGGATCCCCCACCCGCGGCCGGACGGGGCAGCGGATCCGTGCCCACCCCTCGCCCTCCTCGGCTCCGGGACACCGGGATGGTTTCCCTCCTCCCTCCGGACGGGCCCGGCCGCCCCCTCGGGGGACCCTGCCCAGATCCCGCCGGGCTTCCTGCGCCCACGACACTTAGCGGGGGCATGGCCGGGGCAGTGGGGGACCTCCAGCCCGGCCGGGACACCGCGCGGCTCCGGAGGGCGGAGGGCGCAAATCCCGCGCATGGACGCGCAAACCGCGCGTGTGGGCGCGCAGCTGCTTGCGCTCATCTGCGGTCGCGGAAGGAGCCGGGGCAGGACCCGACGTTGTTGGGGGAGCTTGTAACCCTTTCTCGGTGTGCAGCGTCCCCGAACTCGGCTGTCCGCTTGGGGAAGGGCACCGGAGGCGGCTCCCGCTGCGCGACCCGCCGGGACATTGCGGCACGGGTGGGTCCAGTCCGGTTCGTACCCCCCGGTCCAGGCTCGCCYTCTCTGCCCTTCCCCGGGACCCTCATCGCCTTTCCCGGGGGTCTCATCCAGCTCCACCGTGATCCATCACAAAGCCGCGCAGCCGCTCCCATCCCCTCGGGTGGAAAGGGGGAACCCCCGGGGAAATGCAGGAGGTTTTTAGGGTCAGCAGCTGCGGGCTCTACGCCCCGAGGATGGATAAGCTCCAACTCCGTTTTTTTCCCAAACCACGGACTCGGTGAAGAGGAAGGATAAATATTTCCCGGGGCTCCAGCCCTGCGGGGCGGGAAAGCCAAGCAAGGACTCGCAAACCAGGAGTTCTTTTCAAAGCAAACAGCGCAGAGGCGCTTCCTGAGCGCGGGCACCGGCAGCTTTGACTGTCGAACTGTTCGGGGAAGATGCCATGGGATGCCCCTCTTGCCCAAATTCCCCTTTCCAGTACACACCTGCTGACCCGGGGTAGTCTCAGGCCCTACGGAGCCCTTCCCAGCCCCCCGCCCTCCATTTCCCCAAAAGGGAGAGGGACAGGTTGGCGACAGGCGGGTGGTGGAAAGGAGCGATGGAGGGTGCTGAGGACATCCCCCTGGAAATAACTCCCTGGCCAGCAGTCAGGTAGGAGCAGGGAGGCCCTGGAGCTGAGCCAGGCACAGGTTGCTGAGCTCTCCTCGATTAGGCTTGACCTTGCAGCAAGCTTTTCACAGCAGAGGCAGCCTGGGGAGGCAGCCTGGGGAGGCAGCCTGCGGCTCCTTCTCACCTTTTCTGCTTTGTATTTCCACCGGCAGGAAGGAGTTAATTCTTCCCCCCCCCACACTCTCCCGTTCACCCCCCAGGACAGATTTCACACTGTGTCCAGGTCAGCCAAAAAGGGGGAGGAAATGGAGAACAGCAGAATGATTAATTCTACCTGCTTTTCCCATGAGTGATCACCTGCTTTCGGGGGTCATGAATAGCAGGTAGCTCTCTCCGTCTCCAGCTCTGAGAGGCTCATTTGTTTGGTGACAGCTGAGTGACAAGACCTGAAATCCGAGCCCTCAACTTTGCCTGATGTGTGGATAAAACCCTGGATGTTCCCTCAAACATTTCAGGAAATGAAAGTTGTAACGCGATCCCTTGTGCGCCCACATCTCCCCCAGCAACACACAAAAGCTCAAAGGAACCTTCTCGGATTAAATTCAGCCTGGAGAGGATGGAAGGAAAATGGAGAGCAGGCTGAGAAAGCTGGAACTGGCAGGCTTTTCTTCAGCACTTATTGGAAATGTCTGTCCAAAGCGRGGATTTAGAAAGGTCACCTTTACCGTGAGCGCTTCTTCCTCCATCCGAGCCAGGTGGGCAGCCTGCTGCTCCCCAGACTACCTCCACTTTTGGGGAGGGATGGGGGGTGCACTTGGATTCCCCAGGCAGGAAACTCAGTGTTTAAAAAGCAAACACCCGTGGATAGAGCCAGCCCTCTCCTCTCTTCTCGTTTAATATCCTGGGTCACGCTGCCCCGTGCGTGAGCCACGCTCCTGCYCTGCCCACTCCCCTTCCCCACCATCCTCCCCCAGAATTCCACTCTCTGCCCCTCAATCCTGGGCCGTGTGCTGGTAAATCCCCCACAGAAGCTGCTGGTGAGGAGTGGATGCTCGCTCAGCCCGTGGGTTTAAGTCCAGCATTTCCAGGCCTGGCTCCTTAAAGCTCACACATCCCCAGCTGCAATTCCAGGAGCCCCGAGCCAAGATGTGGCACATTTGTGCTCTGTGTCTTTGCAAACCAGGCCTGAGCAGACAGAAAGTTTGAATTTTATTTTAAGCATGCAGATTTGGGAACATCAGTAGCTGGAATGAGTCCAGGTGTGCAGTACTGTCAGGATTGGGCCAAGACATCCCAGCTCCCTGTCTCCTGTGGTTTTATGGAGCTGCCTGTCACTAGGCAGCTGCTGGTGCTGTTATCCAGCCTGAAGATAAAGCACTATTTAACAATTGTTTAACTATTCTTGAAGTGCTTTGSGATCTGCAGCCTCTGTAAAGGAAACAGCACATGCCCCGAGATAACTCTTCACCTCTGGGCTTCTCCCTTGCTCCTATTCTCCAGAGTGCAGCCCAYGAAGGCTGCACAGGTGGAAAATCTCCCTGTCTGCCTCCCCGATGTGTTTTGTTGTCACTAATTTTGTGCCCCAGGAGGAGCTCGCTGCTGGTGATGCTGCTGGAGATGGGTCTCTGCCTCCAGGGGCAGGGGGTGTAACCTGCCCCATGTCATGAACAGCAGCAGAACACAGTTCTTGGCCATCCTGGGCGTGCCAATCCAACTCCAAGGATGGGTTTTGCTGTTCCTGTTGGGGTAGAAGCTGCCAGGTTCTCTGAGGGCACCAGGTGCTGTGTGGGGAGAGCAGAGGTGGCAGAGGCCGGATCTGCAGGAGCTTGGGTGCAGCGCACAAAGTAACCCGAGACATTGTCATCTTTCCCAGCTGCATGTGGACACTGTTTTAAATATGGAAACGAAGGAAAATTTGCTTTAATCTTCAGGCAGAGGGAGCAAATTACCGGGCTCCCCAGAGATGTTTAGGGTCACCCAGCAGCAGCTTGACGCTGCCTGGGAGGAGGGCACCAGGCTGAGCCCCCATCCTGTGCCATCCTCTCTTTTCTTCCAGCTGGGCTTTTCAACAGGTGCAGCAACATTCCCTCTCTCCCCATGATCTGTAGAATTCATCCACATCTCCTCAGTTTTTAAACAGAGGTTGAACTTTCTCCAAAGCATATAATCCCAATCCTAATAATGAGGTTAAAGAGGCAGATTTAGCTCAATTACGGTTTCCTGTTTTCTCTTGTCCAGTGCTTTTTTAAAATTATTCTGTGGGCAGAGCAAGCCCTTCTCATCCCAGTCTCAGCTTCTCATCCACAGCTCAGTTCTGCAGGGATAGAGATGCTTTGGTGTGGTGTCATGAATTTCATCCGCGGTAGAAAAGGGATGGAAAATCCTCAAGCCTGCATCTCAAGATGGAAGAAAGGCAAAAACCCTTTTTTCAATTTTTATTTTTTAGGATTTAAGATGATTTAAGGATGGAAAAGCTTTTAAGCTAATAGCTGGAGCACGGATCAGCCCTGTTTTGCAGGAGGGGAAACTGAGACCTGGGGAGATGACAGACCTGCTGAAGGTCAGAGCAAGGGCAGGTGACGAGGGYGGCTGGTGCTCTGCACTCCCACGCTGCCTCCCTTTATAGTTCCCATAATAAGCCGCCTCAGCTTATCATTATGTAACACAATATTCCCAATAATAGCAGACAAAACCAATTGACTAAAAAACAATGCCAAATGAGGCTTGTGGCTAACACTCCCTGAAKAAATTGTCTCTTTTCTAGGACTGGAAAAGAAAAAAAAAAACAACAAACCAGACCCCAAGCAAATTAGAAACAATTGAAAAATGAGATGGCATCTGCAAACCATCAGGRCGCTTCTCCTGAGCCCCAAAGGGAGCTTTGTGTCCCCTCAGCCCTGCTCCCATTGCCTTTATGGGTGGTGGGTGTCATGCTCTGTCCAKGAGGGCACAGGAGGGATTTTGCAGCAGTGCCAGGGCTGCAGGTAGACACAGCCTTGGTGTGTGCTCTGTTCTACAGARGGGCAGAACCAACCTAGAGAAAATCACAGATGCATTTGGGGAATTCAGACCTTTGTATGCCTGATCTCCTGGAGCTGGCGGGGAAACACAAAAAAAAAAAGAGCTCATTAGGGAAGGAACATCAGTTTATAAACTGATGGGAGCCTTCTGGGGCTGGGTAGGGACACTGGCACAAAGGAATGGTGGAATTCACCCAAAAACCCTGCCAGGGGCTCCTTGACTCTTCACAGCCCTGCTGCTGCATCTCTTCCCTGCAGGAGCAGCACCAAACTGAGCAGCAGCTGGGAATGCTGTGCAGGCTCAGCAATGTTCATCACAGGGGACACTTGAGTGCCTTTGTGGTGGCTTCCTGCCCTACCAGCACAYGGCACCATWGSTGGTTTACAGCAGGTGCCCTTCTCYGTRGATCTGGGATGGGATGGACAAGGTTCCAGCCTCTCCCGGGTGTTTGGTGTTTTTTGGGTGAGCACTGGGGGAAGCACTCGGTTTTACACTGCTGGGAGAGCTCAGGCTGGGACACACATCCCTGGTGCCCTGTGGGATGGGGAGAGGCTGAACCCTGATCCTGGAGGAATCCCCCATCCCTGGAAGTGTTCAGGGCCAGGCTGGATGGGGCTCTGAGCRGCCTGGTCTGGTGGAAGGTGTGCCTGCCCATGGGATGCTCTTCAAGGTCCATTCCAAATCAAACCATTCTAGGATTCTGTAATTCTATGAATTTCTATGAATTTCTACGAATTTCTATGAATTTCTATTGTCCAAAGTGCCCCTCGAGGCAGCATCTCCAAAAGCCAAGGAGGTGCTTGACAGGGAGGAGGGAGCAGCACAGGGAAAGGACATGGGGATGGCGGAGCTGTGCTGTCCCCAGGAGACACAGGGGACAACAAGTTGGCCAAGAGGCTGATGCCAGCTGGGGCTGTTCCAGCCTTTGTGTGCAGGATCTGCTCCTGGAGCCCTCCAGATCCCAAGGGTGACTTGGACTGGGTTCCAAAATCCCTCAGAAGGGCAAAGGCAAAGCGGGGCTGGGGAATGGGGAGCTGCAGGGCCCTTACTCAGAGACTCCCTGCTCCAGCCTGCACCCACTCATGGCTGAATTGAGCCCTAACAGGGGAATTTCAGCAGGGAGGACAATCAGCCCCTACACCGGGATGACTTTCTGGGAGGTGTTCAGCAGGCTTGATYCAATCTCATGGCACACCAAATGTCCAACCAGATCATCACAGCGGTCTCTTCTGGTTTATGGATGTGTCAGATTTGGTAATTTACCCCAGAAAAGATAAAGGGGTGATGTTGCATGATCTGAAAGCACAAGGGGGATTTATTAAAACCCTCTAAACCAGAAGGAAAAAAAAGGCAATAGCAGTCAAAGCTGTGAATAGAACTGAATCAACATTTTCCCCAGCAAAGTGGAGTTCGAGGTGCACGCCACAATGACTCCCCAGCAGCTGCAGGGTTAACACCAAACCTAAAACATTTTCTAAAAGACAAACCCTGACTCGCACGGTGACTTCGTGCCATGCCCCAGCACACCCCAGCAACCCAGCACGGATTTCTCATGGGTATATTGAGCCCGAGCCACTCCGTGCCCTCGGACAGCACACAAAGGGACTGTCGTGGCATCGGGACATTGTGTGGCACGGCTGTGCTGTCCCTGGATGCCCGAATCTCTGAGCCTGCTCCCCCCTGAGCTCCTCTGGATGASGTTTTGGGTGCTTTTCTCTGCTCAGGATGCCTCCCTGCCCTCATCCCTCTCCTCTGCCAGGGTTACGTAGCCGCAGCTATTTGCTGGTGGCTCCACGGAAACYGTATATCCTGCCTTTGCAATCGGAGACCAGGTGCCCACGCAGCTGCCAGATTTGAAAGAGGAGCTGGCAGGACGGGAAGAGGCCAAAATGGGTGTGCCCAGGGAGGGGGGAATCACATCCATCCCAAACAAGGGCCCATCCCATCCTCGCACAGAGAAGGACCGTAGCGAGATTGGGGGAAAAAAACCCCGATTTGGCAGAAATCTCTCAAGGCAACATGCGAGGAGCCGGGTTTAAAATGAACCTGGTGCCCAGTGATCCATGAGCAAGGCTGGGGTGCTCAAACAATGAGCGGGGAAGGAAAGCTGAAATGATGGTCACCAGGAGAACCTGAAACCCGCGGTGGGGAAAACAAATAAATACGGCGAGCGGAGCCTTCCCCGTCCCAGCTGAGGCAATCTGTGCTTATGCAACCCTACCCGAGGGCTCCCTATCTCTGTGTACAATCTGGGCTGATAAGATTGTTCCCTGCTGAAAATCAAAACCGCAGGGATTCCAGGCGGCTCAGCCGGAGTCAGATTGTCCACCTGAACGCCGGGGCACTTTCATGTGGAAAAATAATCGCACGGTTATTTTGCTGAAATCGGGAGAGGGGGGAGAGAGAGGCTCTCGGCTGGTTTGGGGGTGGGTGCTGGATG